>NC_041382.1:598943243-598958790 GCF_002162155.2 Triticum dicoccoides | reverse complement strand
GCCCCCTTGGAGATTGGATCTCCTAGGGGCTGGCGCACCCCCCCCTTGGGATCCCTATATATAGTGGGGTAGGAGGGCCTCCCAAACATACCTTATGCCTTTGGTGCAGCCCCTCCCTCTCTCCCAAGTTCTCCTCCTCTTCTCCCATGGTGCTTGGCGAAGCCCTGCGGGATTGCCACGCTCCTCCACCACCACCACGCCATTGTGCTGCTATTGGATGGAGTCTTCCTCAACCTCTCCCTCTCTCCTTGCTGGATCAAGGCGTGGGAGACGTCACCGGGCTGTACGTGTGTTGAACGCGGAGGTGCCGTCCGTTCGGCACTTGATCATCGGTGATCTGAATCACGACGAGTACGACTCCATCAACCCCGTTCACTTGAACGCTTCCGCTTAGCGATCTACAAGGGTATGTAGATGCACTCCCCTTTCTACTCGTTGCTGGTCTCTCCATAGATAGATCTTGGTGTTACGTAGGAAAATTTTTGAATTTTTGCTACGTTCCCCAACAGGTAGGGCTAGCACCCAAGATACATCAAGAAACACCAAGTCGTGTGCCGGCAACCCCGTCCCCTCTAGTTTATCCTCCATCCTAGTTTTCGTAGTGCTTAGGCGAAGCCCTGCGGAGATTGTTCTTCACCAACACCGTCACCACGCCGTTGTGCTGTCGGAACTCATCTACTACTTCACCCTCTTGCTGGATCGAGAAGGCAAGGACGTCACCAAGCCGAACGTGTGCAGAACTCGGAGGTGCCGTGCTTTCTGTACTTGGATCGGTCGGATCGTGAAGACGTACGACTACATCAACCGCGTTGATATAACACTTCCGCGAACGATCTACGAGGGCACGTAGACAACACTCTCCCCTCTCGTTGCTATGCATCACCATGATCTTGCGTGTGCGTAGGAAATTTTTGAAATTACTGCGTTCCCCAACAGTGGCATCCGAGCCAGGTTTTATGCGTAGATGTCATATGCACGAGTAGAACACAAGTGAGTTGTGGGAAATATAAGTCATACTGCTTACCAACATGTCATACTTTGGTCCGGCGGTATTGTTGGATGAAGCGGCCCGGACCGACATTACGCGTACGCTTATGCGAGACTGGTTCTACCAACGTGCTTTGCACACAGGTGGCTGGCGGGTGTCAGTTTCTCCAACTTTAGTTGAACCGAGTGTGGCTACTCCCGGTCCTTGCGAAGGTTAAAACAACACCAACTTGACAAACTATTGTTGTGGTTTTGATGCGTAGGTAAGAACGGTTCTTGCTAAGCCCGTAGCAGTTACGTAAAATTTGCAACAACAAAGTAGATGACGTCTAACTTGTTTTTGCAGGGCATGTTGTGATGTGATATGGTCAAGAAATGATGCTAAATTTTATTGTATGAGATGATCATGTTTTGTAACCAAGTTATCGACAACTGGCAGGAGCCATATGGTTGTCGCTTTATTGTATGCAATGCAATCGCCCTGTAATGCTTTACTTTATCACTAAGTGGTAGCGATAGTCGTGGAAGCATAAGATTGGCGAGACGACAACGATGCTACGATGGAGATCAAGGTGTCGCGCCGGTGACGATGGTGATCATGAAGGTGCTTTGGAGATGGATATCACAAGCACAAGATGATGATGGCCATGTCATATCACTTATATTGATTGCATGTGATGTTTATCTTTTATGCATCTTATCTTGCTTTGATTGACGGTAGCATTATAAGATGATCCCTCACTAAATTATCAAAGTATAAGTGTTCTCCCTAAGTATGCACCATTGCGAAAGTTCTTCGTGCTGAGACACCACGTGATGATCGGGTGTGATAGGCTCTACGTTCAAATACAACGGGTGCAAAACAGTTGCACACGTGGAATACTCAGGTTAAACTTGACGAGCCTAGCATATAACAGATATGGCCTCGGAACACGGAGACCGAAAGGTCGAGAGTGAATCATATAGTAGATATGATCAAAATAGTGATGTTCACCGTTGATACTACTCCATCTCACATGATGATCGGACATGGTTTAGTTGATATGGATCACGTGATCACTTAGAGGATTAGAGGGATGTCTATCTAAGTGGGAGTTCTTAAATAATATGATTAAATTGAACTTAAATTTATCATGAACTTAGTACTTGATAGTATCTTGCTTGTCTATGTTGATTGTAGATAGATGGCCCGTGCTGTTGTTCCTTGAATTTTAATGCGTTCCTTGAGAAAGCAAAGTTGAAAGATGATGGTAGCAATTACACGGACTGGGTCCGTAACTTGAGGATTATCCTCATTGCCGCATAGAAGAATTACGTCCTAGAAGCACCGCTAAGTGCCAAGCCTGCTGCAGGAGCAACACCAGATGTTATGAACGTCTGGCAGAGCAAAGCTGATGACTACTCGATAGTTCAGTGTGCCATGCTTTATGACTTAGAACCGGGTCTTCAACGATGTTTTGAACGTCATGGAGCATATGAGATGTTCCAGGAGTTGAAGTTAATATTTCAAGTAAATGCCCGGATTGAGAGATATGAAGTCCCAATAAGTTCTATAGTTGCAAGATGGAGGAGAATAGTTCTGTCAGTGAACATATACTCAAAATGTCTGGGTATCATAATCACTTGACTCAATTGGGAGTTAATCTTCCTGTTGATAGTGTCATTGACAGAGTTCTTCAATCACTGCCACCAAGCTACAAAAGCTTCGTGATGAACTATAATATGCAAGGGATGAATAAGACTATTCCCAAGCTCTTCGCGATGCTAAAAGCCGCGGAGGTAGAAATCAAGAAGGAGCATCAAGTGTTGATGGTCAATAAGACCACCAGTTTCAAGAAAAAGGGCAAAGGGAAGAAGAAGGGGAACTTCAAGAAGAACAACAAACAAGTTGCTGCTCAGGAGAAGAAACCCAAGTCTGGACCTAAGCCTGAGACTGAGTGCTTCTAGTGCAAGTAGACTGGTCACTGGAAGCGGAACTGCCCCAAGTATTTGGCAGATAAGAAGGATGGCAAAGTGAACAAAGGTATATGTGATATACATGTTATTGATGTGTACCTTACTAATAGTAGCACCTCGGTATTTGATACTGGTTCTGTTGCTAACATTTGCAACTCAAAATAGGGGCTACGGATTAAGCGAAGATTGGCTAAGGACGAGGTGACGATGTGCGTGGGAAATGGTTCCAAAGTCGATGTGATCGCGGTCAGCACGCTACCTCTACATCTACCTTCGGGATTAGTATTAGACCTAAATAATTGTTATTTGGTGCCAGCGTTGAGCATGAACATTATATCTGGATCTTATTTGATGCGAGACGGTTATTCATTTAAATCAGAGAATAATTGTTGTTCTATTTATATGAGTAATATCTTTTATGGTCATGCACCCTTGAAGATTGGTCTATTTTTGCTAAATCTCGATAGTGGTGATACACATATTCATAATATTGAAGCCAAAAGATGCAGAGTTGATAATGATAGTGTAACTTATTTGTGGCACTGCCGTTTAGGTCATATCGGAGTAAAGCGCATGAAGAAACTCCATACTGATGGACTTTTGGAACCACTTGATTATGAATCACTTGGTACTTGCGAACCGTGCCTCATGGGCAAGATGAATAAAACACCGTTCTCCAGAACTATGGAGAGAGCAACAAATTTGTTGGAGATCATACATACAGATGTATGTGGTCCAATGAATGTTGAGGATCGTGGCGGATATCGTTATTTTCTCACCTTCACAGATGATTTAAGCAGATATGGGTATATCTACTTAATGAAACATAAGTCTGAAACATTTGAAAAGTTCAAAGAATTTTAGAGTGAAGTTGAAAATCATCGTAACAAGAAAATAAAGTATCTACCATCTGATCGTGGAGGAGAATATTTGAGTTATGAGTTTGGTCTTCATTTGAAACAATGCGGAATAGTTTCACAACTCACGCCACCCAGAACACCACAGCGTAATGGTGTGTCCGAACGTCGTAATCGTACTTTACTAGATATGGTGCGTCTATGATGTCTCTTACTGATTTACCGCTATCGTTTTGGTGATATGCTTTAGAGACGGTTGCATTCACCTTAAATAGCGCACCATTGAAATCCGTTGAGACGACGCCTTATGAACTATGGTTTGGTAAGAAACCAAAGTTGTCGTTTCTGAAAGTTTGGGGCTGCAATGCTTATGTGAAAAAGCTTCAGCCTGATAAGCTCGAATCCAAATCGGAGAAATGTGTCTTCATAGGATACCCAAAGGAGACTGTTGGGTACACATTCTATCACAGATCCGAAGGCAAGACTTTTGTTGCTAAATTCGGAGTTTTTCTAGAGAAGGAGTTTCTCTCGAAAGAAGTGAGTGGGAGGAAAGTAGAACTTGATGAGGTAATTGTACCTGCTCCCTTATTGGAAAGTGGTTCATCACAGAAAACGGTTTCTGCGACACCTACACCAATTAGTGAAGAAGTTAATGATGATGATCATGAAACTTTAGATCAAGTTGTTACTGAACCTCGTAGGTCAACCAGAGTAAGATCCGCACCAGAGTGGTACGGTAATCCTGTTCTGGAAGTTATGTTACTAGACCATGACGAACCTACGAACTATGAAGAAGCGATGGTGAGCCCAGATTCCGCAAAATGGATTGAGGCCATGAAATCTGAGATGGGATCCATGTATGAGAACAAAGTGTGGACTTTGGTTGACTTGCCCGTTGATCGGCAAGCAATTGAGAATAAATGGATCTTCAAGAAGAAGACTGACGCTGACGGTAATGTTACTGTCTATAAAGCTCGACTTGTTGCAAAAGGTTTTCGACAAGTTCAAGGGATTGACTATGATGAGACATTCTCACCCGTAGCGATGCTTAAGTCTGTCCGAATCATATTAGCAATTGCCGCATTTTATGATTATGAAATTTGGCAAATGGATGTCAAAACTGCATTCCTGAATGGATTTCTGGAAGAAGAGTTGTATATGATGCAACCAGAAGGTTTTTTCAATCCAAAGGGAGCTAACAAAGTGTGCAAGCTCCAGCGATCCATTTATGGACTGGTGCAAGCCTCTCGGAGTTGGAATAAATGCTTTTATAGTGTGATCAAAGCATTTGGTTTTATACAGACTTTTGGAGAAGCCTGTATTTACAAGAAAGTGAGTGGGAGCTCTGTAGCGTTTCTGATATTATATGTGGATGACATATTACTGATTGGAAATGATATAGAATTTCTGGATAGCATAAAGGGATACTTGAATAAAAGTTTTTCTATGAAAGACCTCGGTGAAGCTGCTTACATATTGGGCATCAAGATCTATAGAGATAGATCAAGACGCTTAATTGGACTTTCACAAAGCACATACCTTGACAAAGATTTGAAAAAGTTCAAAATGGATCAAGCAAAGAAAGGGTTCTTGCCTGTGTTACAAGGTGTGAAATTGAGTAAGACTCAATGCCCGACCATTGCAGAAGATAGAGAGAAGATGAAAGATGTTCCCTATGCTTCAGCCATAGGCTCTATCATGTATGCAATGCTGTGTACCAGACCTGATGTGTGCCTTGCTATAAGTCTAGCAGGGAGGTACCAAAGTAATCCAGGAGTGGATCACTAGAAAGCGGTCAAGAACATCCTGAAATACCTGAAAAGGACTAAGGATATGTTTCTCGTTTATGGAGGTGACAAAGAGCTCATCATAAATGGTTACGTTGACGCAAGCTTTGACACTGATCCGGACGATTCTAAATCGCAAACCGGATACGTGTTTATATTAAACGGTGGAGCTGTCAGTTGGTGCAGTTCTAAACAAAGCATCATGGCGGGATCTACGTGTGAAGCAGAGTACATAGCTGCTTCGGAAGCAGCAAATGAAGGAGTCTGGATGAAGGAGTTCATATCCGATCTAGGTGTCATACCTAGTGCATCGGGTCCAATGAAAATCTTTTGTGACAATACTGGTTCAATTGCCTTGGCGAAGGAATCCAGATTTCACAAGAGAACCAAGCACATCAAGAGACGCTTCAATTCCATCCGGTATTTAGTCCAGGTGGGAGACATAGAAATTTGCAAGATACATACGGATCTGAATGTTGCAGACCCGTTGACTAAGCCTCTGCCACGAGCAAAACATGATCAGCACCAAGGCTCCATGGGTATTAGAATCATTACTGTGTAATCTAGATTATTGACTCTAATGCAAGTGGGAGACTGAAGGAAATATGCCCTAGAGGCAATAATAAAGTTATTATTTATTTCCTTATTTCATGATAAATGTTTATTATTCATGCTAAAGTTGTATTAACCGGAAACATAATACATGTGTGAATACATAGACAAACAGAGTGTCACTAGTATGCCTCTACTTGACTAGCTCGTTGATCAAAGATGGTTAAGTTTCCTAACCATAGACATGAGTTTTCATTTCATTAAGGGGATCACATCATTAGGAGAATGATGTGATTGACTTGACCCATTCCGTTAGCTTAGCACTTGATTGTTTAGTTTGTTGCTATTGCTTTCTTCATGACTTATACATGTTCCTATGACTATGAGATTATGCAACTCCCGTTTACCGGAGGAACACTTTGTGTGCCACCAAACGTCACAACATAACTGGGTGATTATAAAGGTTCTCTATAGGTGTCTCCAAAGGTACTTGTTGGGTTGGCATATTTCGATATTAGGATTTGTCACTCCGATTGTCGGAGAGGTATCTCTGGGCCCACTCGGTAATGCACATCACTATAAGCCTTGCAAGCATTGCAACTAATGAGTTAGTTGCGGGATGATGTATTACGGAACGAGTAAAGAGACTTGTCGGTAACGAGATTGAACTAGGTATTGAGATACCGACGATCGAATCTCGGGCAAATAACATACCGATGACAAAGGGAACAACGTATGTTGTTATGCGGTCTGACCGATAAAGATCTTCGTAGAATATGTAGGAGCCAATATGGGCATCCAGGTCCCGCTATTGGTTATTGACCAGAGAGGTGTCTCGGTCATGTCTACATAGTTCTCGAACCCATGGGGTCCGCATGCTTAACGTTCGTTGACGATATAGTACTATATGAGTTATGTATGTTGATGACTGAATGTTGTTCGGAGTCCGGGATGAGATCACGGACATGACAAGGAACTCCGGAATGGTCCAGAGATAAAGTTTGATATATGGGATAATAGTGTTTGGTCACCGGAAGGGATCCGGAATTCACCGGAAGGGGTTCCGGATGTTTCCCGAAATGTTTGGGTACGAGAACACTTTATTTGGGCCAAAGGGGAAAGCCCACAATGTTTTTGGAAAGCGCAAAAGGAAGTTTTGCGGAGTCCAAGGGCCAGACGCCAGGGTCCCTGGCGTCTGGGTCCAGACGCCGGGAACCCTGGCGTCTGGCCCTGGAGTCCGAGAAGGACTCTTGCGTTTTGGGTGAAACCGACTTTGTGGAGGCCTTTACTCCAAGTTTCGACCCCAAGGCTCAACATATAAATAGAGGGGTAGGGCTAGCACCCAAGACACATCAAGAAACACCAAGCCGTGTGCCGGCAACCCCGTCCCCTCTAGTTTATCCTCCGTCCTAGTTTTCGTAGTGCTTAGGCGAAGCCCTACGGAGATTGTTCTTCACCAACACCGTCACCACGCCGTCGTGCTGTCGGAACTCATCTACTACTTCGCCCCTCTTGCTGGATCGAGAAGGCGAGGACGTCACCGAGCCGAACGTGTGCAGAACTCGGAGGTGCCGTGCTTTCGGTACTTAGATCGGTCGGATTGTGAAGACGTACGACTACATCAACCGCGTTGATATAACGCTTCTGCGAACGGTCTACGAGGGTACGTAGACAACACTCTCCCCTCTCGTTGCTATGCATCACCATGATCTTGCGTGTGCGTAGGAAAATTTTGAAATTACTGTGTTCCCCAACATTTGAAACAATCTTGTAAATGACGTTGCATAGGCTTATCGGTCTAAAATCCTTGAGTTCCTTTGGGAATGGAATTTTCGGGATAAGAACAATAGCCGTGTCGTTCACCCCGTCAGGCATTATACCCGACTTAAAGAACTCCAAAACAGTAGCAATAATTTCAGATTTCAACACGACCCAATTCCGTTGGAAGAACCTAGTCGGAAGGTCGTTTGTCCCCAGTGCTTTAAGAGGACCGATTTGAAAGAGGGCATTAGACACCTCCTCCTTCGAGAAGGGAGCACATAAGAGGTTGTTCATACCTTGAGTTACTTTTGATGCAATACCCTCCAAGACACCCTCCGGTGTTAGAGTTGGATCCTTGGTATAAATCTCCTTGAAGTATGACGTGGCCATCCGCTGCATAGCCGTCGGAGCTCAACACCACGTGCCATCCTCCCGCCTTAGGCGTTGAATATAGTTCTGTGCTACCTCTTGAGCACTGCGTTGGTTTTCCCTTGAAGAGGAAAGGGTGATGCAGTAGAGCAGTGTAAGTATTTCCCTCAGTTTTCGAGAACCAAGGTATCAATCCAGTAGGAGACCACACGCGAGTCACCTTGTACCTACACAAACAAATAAGAACCTCACAACCAATGCGATAAAGGCGTTGTCAATCCCTTCACGGCCACTTGCAAGAGTGAGATTCGATAGAGATGATAATAATAAGATAAATATTTTTGGTATTTTTATAATATAGATTGAAAGTAAAGATTGCAAAATAAGGTAGATTGGAAACTTGTATGATGGAGAATAGACCCGGGGGCCATAGGTTTCACTAGTGGCTTCTCTCAAGATAGCATAAGTATTACGGTGGGTGAACAAATTACCGTCGAGCAATTGATAGAAAAGTGAATAATTATGAGAATATCTAGGCATGATCATGTATATAGGCATCATGTCCGAGACAAGTAGACCGAAACGATTCTACATCTATTACTATTACTCCACACATCGACCGCTATCTAGCATGCATCTAGAGTATTAAGTTCATAACAACAGAGTAACGCCTTAAGCAAGATGACATGATGTAGAGGGATAAACTCATGCAATATGATGTAAACCCCATCTTTTTATCCTTGATGCCAACAATACAATACGTGTTGGTTCCCTTTCTGTCACCGGGATCGAGCACCGCAAGATTGAACCCAAAGCTAAGCACTTCTCCCATTGCAAGAAAGACCAATCTAGTAGGCCAAACCAAACTGATAATTCGAAGAGACTTGCAAAGATAAACCAATCAGACATAAAATAATTCAGAGGAGATTCAAATATTATTCATAGATAAACTTGGTCATAAACCCACAATTCATCGGATCTTGACAAACACACCGCAAAAGAAGATTACATCGAATAGATCTCCAAGAGAATCGAGGAGAACTTTGTATTGAGATCCAATGAGAGAGAAGAAGCCATCTAGCTACTAGCTATGGACCCGAAAGTCTGAAGTAAACTACTCACACATCATCGGAGGGACCATGGAGTTTATGTAGAGGCCCTCCGTGATCAATGCCCCCTCCGGCGGAGCTCCAAAAAAGGCCCCAAGATGGGATCTCTTGGGTACAGAAGCTTGTGGTGGTGGAAATAGGGTTTCGTGGTGCTCCTGGATGTTTGCGGGGTATATGGATATATATATAGGAGGAAGAAGTACGTCGGTGGAGCAACGAGGGGCCCACGAGGGTGGAGGGCATGCCCCTTGCCTCGTGGCCTCCTCAATTACTTCTTGACGTCCACTCCAAGTCTCCTGGATCACGTTTGTTCCAAAAATAACGCCCCCGAAGGTTTCATTCCGTTTGATATTCATTTTCGGCGAAACTCTAAGATAGGCAAAAAACAGCAATTTGGGCTGGGCCTCCGGCTAATAGGTTAGTCCCCAAAATAGTATAAAAGTGTAAAAATAAGCCCATTAACATCCAAAATATAATATAATAGCATGGAGAAATCAAAAATTATAGATACGTTGGAGACGTATCATTCTGCCGTGCCTGCCACATGGTGATGGTGGAGATATGTCGTATTTCGTTCTCCCTCTTTTAACCATGTGATCTGAGATCTCAGAAGCCAGAGCATCTCCTCCCTATAGAGGAGTTCATCCAGTTGATGCATTTTCTGTTTTATCAAGCTTCTATCAGCATCATGAAGCTGCAAGTCTGCCAATTCCGCTCGCAACTTTTCCAGATCTGATATGACGTGACCAAAATTCTCTTTACTCCATGACCGCAACTTATTCATCATATCTTTTAGAGCATCTCGAACCGCACCCAGATTCCCAGTTGCCCGGCTGCGTTCCCATCGTTCCGCCACCACAGAAGGCAAACCAGGGTGTCTCTCCCACATAATCTCATAGCGTGATGCTGATCTAGTTCTCGGTGGTGTCGAAGATAACCGAACAAGAATCGGGTAGTGATCCGAGCAAGATGTCGCAAGGTGGACCACCTGCGTAAGGGGGAACAAATCCCTCCATGCATCATCCGCGCAAGCCCTATCGAGACGGACACATACGTTCCTTGCTCCTGGTTGGCCATTATCGTATGTAAAAGGAACTCCACTGAAACCAAGTTCCATCAGTTCAAACGCTAACAAACAATCTTGGAACACTTGCATTTGACTTTCAGACCGTTGTGTTCGAGAAAAGTGCTCATGTTGCCACACAGCTTCATTAAAATCTCCGCACACTAACCATGGCTCAGCTGAGATCGCCCTAAGGTTAGATAGAGAGCTCCACATGCGATGCAGATTCTCCACTCTTGGCTCACCATACACAAAAGTTTTCCTCCATGACTTATCATTCGTTGCATCCACTATCCGCACGTCTATATACCGTGCACAAGCATCCAAAACCATTACTTGCAAATTCTCATCCTAGTAAAGAGCAAGGCCTCCACTAAGTCCCTGACTCGATACCCCCCGCAAATCCTTTCATCTGTAATGTCCACTTAAGTCTCTCCATTTTATTTGAGGCTTGTCTAGTTTCAGATAGGAATATGAGCCCCGGGGAATTGGCTTTAGAGAGGGCCAAAACCCCACGAACTGTCCGACGGTTCCCCCCGGCAGTTCCAACATAACACACTCATTGTGCCCGGTGGTCCTCCCCCTGGGAAGCCGTCGATATATCACCAGATACACCATTTGAGCTTGTTTTTGCTTGCTTGCTTCCTATGCTGCTGCTAGGTGAATTGGCCCCATTATCCTCACCCTTCCCAAGGGTCAAAGCAAGTACATCATCCTTTGGTTTCTAGGCACTCTGCACCTCACCAGAATTCACAACTTCCATGGCCAATCTCTTTCTGACCGACGGATCCACCTGCATATAGGTATGACCAGTCTTTGAAGGGCTTCTGGTTGTATCCAAAGTATCAGGGTCAACAACCCCCTTCCCTGATTTATTCATTTGTTGGTGTGTAGTATCATGTTGCCTTGCACCCCCTCGCATAGGTAGATCCTCCCGACGCTGTTTATTTAGGCCATCAGCGTACAACCACACACCATATTTCTTATCCTTTTCCTCATGAATTCCGTTGCCACATTCTTTGTACTCATGGCCGATTATGCCACAGACGCTGCAGAATCGAGCTAATTTCTCATAACGAACCAGGAACACCTGCCGCTCTTGGCCTCGAACAATGCTGACTAATTTAGTGAGAGGCAGGCGAACGTCATGGTGGATCCTAACTCTGACATAATATCCTCTGGTATCCCCATTGAGTCTTATCTCCAAGATCTTACCCGAGTTCCTGAGCAGATGTTGCACAATATTCTGCTTGAAGAACCCATCTGGAAGTTTGTGGATTTGTAGCCAGATTTGCATGAACAACATTGGTACCTCCTCGGCTTTGGTGAAACCATCATATGGACACATTAACACGAGCATATTCTTGAATAGCCACGGACCTTAATCAAGCATGCACTCCCAATCTCCTAGGCATGAGGCTTGCATGACGAACAGATTCGGTCCAACCAATCGAAACCTAACCGGCTGGGCTGTGTTCCACTCCGCGCGCATCTCCCTATAGAAAGTTGTTTGGCTGAAGGACTTGTCCGTATGAACCCTAGCTAGGGCAAGCCATCTAACACTTTCGTTGATCTCAGGATCATCCTCATCAATAACCAAGTCATCGAATTCTTCCTCTTCCAAGTTCAGTTATTCCAAAAAATCGCCTAGATCTGACTTCATAGCGGCGCTACCCACGCCGCTCATTCCCAATTGGGCGTCCGCCGCCGTTGCCATCACGATCGGTTTGGAAGAGAGGACAGACCAAAAACCCTATGAGAGGGGAGAGGTTTGTAACTGGAGGGGGACTCGCTAGAAATAGATCGCCAGGGAGGAGGGGTTTGTGTTGGAGGGGGGCTCGCCGGTGATCAGATTGCCAGGGAGGAGAGAAACCCTAGCCGCGTCGTAGGGAAGTTTTTGTCCAGAAACGGGGAGAGTTGATACTTTTCTTACTTACTTTATTTTCCTGCGACGATCGATCCCGCCACATGTAGTATCAACTGGCAAACAACATGTAGTATGTATGTACGTATGTATGTATGTATGTATGTGTGTGTGTGTGTGCTGTGCGCGGTGAAGGCACGCTGTTTTGCATGCTACATGTAACATGTAATTTTCCTCTGGCTTTGCTCATCATCTGTGTGATCAATTCGCATTTTTAGTGTGTGTTTGATTGCTTGCATCAACCTTGTGCATCTTGCATCAGTGGCTCAATGGAGCCTCCGCGGGTAAATACAACATGTGGTTCATGGTATGCAGCATGGTTCTTTTGTTCACTATTTTGTAGAGGAAATCACTCCAAATTAATAGTTGGTCAAGTTTTTTTTCTTGCGAGTGAATAATTGGTCAAGTTAGATGTGTATACTAACACGTCTCCAACGTATCTATAATTTTTATATGCTCCAGGCCACCATCTTATCATCTTTAGGTAACCTTTTTATTTATTTAACTAACCTACTAATAGTTGCAAGACATGCACAAGTTATTGTTTTCACTTATGTGTGTATGAACTTCACTAAAATTTAATGAACTATCAAGAAACTTCAAGGACCGGTGAAATTTGAAGTTATTGCCAATCTGTCCTTGCAGGACCAGTACTTAAATATCATCACTTCCACCCGTGAAGATGGTGCAAACGAAGAAAGTCAAAACATGAAAATTAAATTACATGTTGTAACAAAAGTGTAGCGCTTGGAACCACCCAATTCTTAGTTTGTATGTACCCTATGGGTACAAATCAATATTTACAAAAAACTGCCACTTTTGGGAATCCGGAACTCGGGGGACGGGGTTGACTCCAACTCCTTCCAAACTTGATGGATCTCGATGTGGGTTGATCCTGTGGACTCGCAAGAAAATAAAGAAGCCTTTGGAGGGTCTAAAAGATCCGCAAGGGCCCTTGGACCAAAGCCCTATGGGTTGGATGACCGATATTGAAAGATAAGACCTATATATTAACGGGAAACACTACTTTTCTAAGAGGGAGCCATTTGGTCTGAAAATTGCAGCCTCGTAGCTGCCATCTATAGAGGAGAAAACACATCCCTAACCAAGGGAAAATACCGAGGAGTAAGATGAAGGATGGAGTCCCTTCCCCTCCCTTCCAGGGGACTCCACACTCACCACCCTCACCACCCTCACCATCATTGCCTCCACCACCATCTTCTTCCTTGTACCAATGGGTTCACCATTGTAAAACCTTTGCAACCTCGTACTAATACATGCTATTTGATGCAATGAATAATTTCTCTATGATTTGTTTCATCTTATCATGTTTGAGTAGTTCTCGTTTTTCTTATGGCATTCGTGATCTAGTTTTTTTTTTACAAATTGTTATGATGATGTCCTAGGATGCTAAGGTAGCGTTTCACACTATATTATATCACACATTAGGGTAATCAATGTATTATTATAAATTTAGGATGGGAGGCCAGAGAGACAGAACTTACCGTTCCATGAGTTGGCGAACTATAACATACGGGATTCGAGGGGAAGCCTAGAGGAAGTTATGGCTATAATTGAGTTTTACCTTAATGAATCTTAGTATTTGTCTATACTTGCTAAGAGAAACATTATAAGTACATGTGACACCACGGTTTGGCAACATGTATGCACATGCCTCTCCTGCATAATAATTGTAACAAGCATGTGTACTGGTATAATGTTGTTACCAGCTGCCCAGGGACAATTTCACCACCACTTTCACAGCCACAAACTCTTGCTCCATTTTAGTTCTTGTAATTTATTTCATAAAAGACACCTAATTTTTATTTTTAGTTTATAACTACTTTAGTTATCTGCTTGCATTATATCTTAATTGTGGAGAGTCTAGGCATAGTAAATCTTATGTACATGAATAGTTGGATAAGTGGCATACATAACTTGAGAGATTAGGAAACCTAATTTTAGATTCAACGAGGCTTCGATACTCACATACTTCCGCGTTCATATTGGAAAGTAATACAATAACTCACTTAACTTGGAGATTATCAAACTCTTTTTTACTATGTACTATCGGGCAAAGCCCCATAGTTAATTTATTAAGCAAAAGAGGTCCAAAAAATAATACAAGATTGTCTTAAATGAGAGTGGAAGAGGCTAATTACAAGTTAGGGACTGGCCTATACAAATATCCACAAAATTAAGGGAGAGAGGAAATCCAAGCCAAGATGGAAGGCTTTGTCGGTGCAACAAACCCTGGGTTTGTTGCCCAGACTGTGCACAGGCACGGGAACAAGATTGGAGCACCAGCCCAGATCAGAGTGCAAGAACCCCAGAGATTCGAAGGACCAACATGCAGATAGGAGGGACCAAGATCAAACTAGAGAAGCAGGATATCGTCAAGAGAAAAGCCTCCCTTGTCGGGCAGGCGAGGCCACCCCTAGAAATATAAAACCAAAGCACCCCGGCAGGGCCTATCGGGGCTCACGGAAGCAAAACCACCTCACCAACCACTCTACCATGACCACGTCGTCACTCAGTGCGGTGTCAAGCCGCAAAGTGATTAAGTGGCAGCCACTCGCCACATGGCAGCCATTTTCTACAGGAGAAACCAATACAAAAAAAGATACATCCGTGACATTTTGGGCCGAACGAATTTTTTCCCTATCATGCTTATGACACTTCTATGACGATAATTGTGACAAAAACCAGTATCATCATAGATGTGGTGGGCTCCTACTTCTATGAAAAAAATCATGACAGAAAATGGGCTTTTCATCCTGGGCGGGCCGAAGACGCAGCTGCATAAAATTCTTTGGGCCGTCCATGATGGAAAAAACTGTGGTAGAAGCGAGAGCCAGGAAAATATCGGGGAGTTCCCGATTACGGTGGGTGGTCGGGGGCCGAGTGATGTGCGTTTCTCTCATACACGTACGTGCGTGGGTGCGAGGCGTTGGGCTCTAACTGAACCCGAGTGAGGCGTTCGCCTACTGAACCCGAGCGATTGCACTACAGTCTACACATTACTGAACCCGAGCGATTGCACTGCAGGCTACGTGTTTCTGAACCTGAGTGATCGATCGATCTAGCTGTTAACTGAACCCGATCGAGCGATTCCTTCGCTACTGCTGCTAACTGAAGCCGATCGAACCCTGCTGCCTCCTTCCCTTGATGAATAGTGAGCA
>NC_041382.1:598831514-598943013 GCF_002162155.2 Triticum dicoccoides | reverse complement strand
GATGAACAAGACCCCGTGGAGGGCTGGATGAACAGGACCCCATGGAGGGCTGGATGAACAGGACCCCATAAAGGGTTGGTTGAACAGTAGCCGGTGGAGGGCTGGATGAACAGTATCCCGTGGAGGGGTGGTTGAACAGGACCCCGTGGAGAGGGCTCGTTGAACAGTAGCCGGTGGAGGAGCAGTGGAGGCTGGATGAGCAGGAGCCCGTGGATGAACAGTCGCTGGTGGAGGCTGGAGGAGGTCGACGGTGGATGAATAGTAGCCCATGGAGACTGGAGGAGGTCGACGGTGGAGATGAACAGTATCTCGTGGAGTCCCATTTTGCTGTAGGCCACACCCCTCCTGATGGATAGGACCCTGGTTTCGACCGTAGCGCTCCAACACAAGTCTGTTTCCTCCGTTTTGCAGTACGCCAGACCCCTCCCGATGAACAGGATCCCATTTCGACCATGGCCAGTTGAACACAAGGCTGTTTCCTCCGTTCTGCGATACGCCAGGCCTCGTTTCGATCGGCTATTCTGTCCAGCCGGTTGGCTCCCGATGAACATGACGATGCAGTTTCTCCATTCCGACCCAACCATGTACACGAGCCATGGCCGTACATATGTGCGAGTAGGCATTCGAGACCCCGCCCGTATGTACGTACATGGTCATATTTACTTTCTTGCACCCTGGTTGTACGTACGTGTATGGTACGTGCGCGCCTCTACTACGTCACGTGCGCGCCTATACTACGACACGTGCCCTTCCTTACACGACCACGGTTCATCGCTGCAGCCTGCAGACCGACCGATCGTATGTACGTACACGTTTGCGACTAGAATGACAATGCTACGTACGCTTCGACCAGGTGGGTCCCGACTGTCAGGCACTTTCTTGCGTGCGAAGATGTAGCTGGTGGGTCTCAGCAGTCAGGGGGAAACATTTTTTTCACGAAATATGGCGGCCTGTCCGATGGGTCCCTGCTCTCAGGTGGAGGAATCATTATTTTCCACATAATAAGGAGGCACTTCCTTGCTGCAGCTGTGGACCCAACTGTCAGCCTCTACACGTATATTACTCTTTCAATGGAAGTCGTTCCTTGACCATGTTGACCACGCCGCGCCGAGAGCACCAGGGCGGTGGACGACGGCGAGGTCTAGGAAGGGGACGACACGGAGCCGGGGAAGACGCGACAGTGAATGCCCACGCGGAGAGGAGTACAAGGGTTCACTGGTTCAACTTCGGTGTGAGGCTGCTATCGCATAGGGCCTGGCCAGCCGTGGGAATAGTAGGGGCGGCGAGGCCTCCGCGGTAGCACAGCCGGCCACGAGAGGTAGAAGCATGCGGCACGAATGGTGCTGGTTTGGGCGGCTGGAGCAAGAAGATCAGAGGTTGAAGAAGCACTACGGCCATTGGTTGGACATCGTACGGTCACTGGAGCTAGAATCATTCATATCGACTAAGTTGACAAAGCCCTTCATCCCCGTCAACTTAGCAGGCCCACTAGTCAGCCTCACACTGTGGTGGGTCCCACCTAGCAGGGGGAGTATTTATTTTTTTGTGCATAATAAGGAGGCACTTCCTTGCGTGCGAAGATATAGCTAGTGGGTCCAAGCTGTCAGCGGGGGGAACATTTTTTTTGCGAAATACAGAGGCCCTTCAGGTGGGTCCTAGCTGTCAGGTGGAGGAATCATTATTTTGCGCGTAATAAGGAGGCATTTCCTTGTGTGCGATCGTGGACCCAGCTGTCAGCCTCTCCACGTACCGCCCACTTCCGATGGATGTCGTTCGTTGACCACGTTGACCACGCCACAGCACCAGGGCAGTGGACGACAACGAGTCCTAGGAAGGGATTGACACGGAGCCGGGGAAGACGCGATAGTGGATGCCCACGGTGAGGGGAGTACGAGCACTGACTGGTCGGCTGCGGGGTGAGGTTGAAATCGCCGGAAAATAACAAGATGTGCGGGTGGGTAGAGGGATGGCCTGGAGGCAGCACATCCGGCCATGGAAGGAGGGAGCAGGTAGTCTCGCCGGTGCTGGTTTGGGCGGCTGGAGCAGGAAGATCATAGATTGAAGAAGCACGGCGGCCGTTGGATGGACATCCAACAATCACTACTCTGTGTTGACTAAGTTGACAAAGCCTTGCATATGCTTCAAAAAAAATTAGGACAACGTCATCATCAACCTAGTAGGCCCAGAACTCAGCCTCCAAATCTGTGGAAAATAGCATACGACCATTAGCCATTATTTTCAATAATCTACAGCCCATTTGCTAATTCTTAAGGATATTTTGAAGCCCATATTATTTTTATTGGCATTACAGACCATATATTCTAGGCACTGATAAAAAAATCAATGAAAATTTTCATATTTCGATGGGGTCCGAACTCTTTTAATCACAAAATTTCGAGTCACGTTAAAAATAATTTTAAAAAATATATCAAAATAAAATTCAAAAAAATTCTCTGCCAAAAAATGAATGAAAATTAAAATATTTACTAGCAAGATGCCTGTGCGTTGCATGGAACATGAAGATGCATTTGTATGAGTAGTTTATCTTGTGGGAGAAAAGGATGAACGAGGGAAGGCCGTATCTGCAAATGTGGAAAGGAGTGCGGGTAAATTGTCATAGTTTCCTTCCTATCCGTTAGATATAGATTGGACGGCCTATATTGCAGGATGGCAGGCACACCATCATCACCAACTCTGCTTTTTATAACAGTACAGAAATCCAGAAAAAACAATATTTTAATGTAATTGCCAATTGGCTTTGATTTAAAAATTTACACCCACTGGTGCGCGGCGGTCCTAAACAAATGGTTTTTAACCCCGTTCCACGATGGCATTTGGAACCGTCGCCAAGTGAGTGTGTGCGATAGGGTGTCCTTCCCACACGACCCAGAAATCATCGGGGATAGGCCCTCTTGGGACCCAGGCTGGGGCCGTGTGCGATCGGGCGAGGCATCGAAACCCAATAATTTCCGTAGGTATGTACATCCCACATGGTAATCCGAGAAAATCATTTCCGTAGGTATGTACATCCCACATGGTGAATCGCAGAAAAACATTTCCGTTCGTATGTATATCACACACAGTCAATCCAAGGAATACATTTCTGTTCTTATGTACATCCCACACAGTCAATCCAGGGAAAACGTTTCCGTTCGTATGTACATCCCACATAGTTTTATGTATACGCTCGTGTGTGAAAGGTATAACTATCACACACGCTCTTCCTTGGTTAACTGTTTGCTTTCATTAACTACATCAGACACGATTTGATGTAGAAAACTGTGTGGCATTGGGCTATCCATCACAAGCGCTTTTACTGCCAGAACCGTTTGCAAAGTTCCATGACTGTCTGCTCTCTTTTTATTTTTGCCTGTAATTTATTATTCTAATTGGAAATTTTCAAATATGAAACGTGCAATTCAAATTCTCAGCACAATGGTTCAACAACGAATCCATAAATAAAATTGTCAGTACAATATGTTCAGTAATTACAGGATTAGGCAGCAATTAACTATGATGAACCACAATATTTAAAGGCGGTAAAGGTGAAGAGATAAGTGTAAATCATTTTGACTGCCGATGGTGTTGAAGAAGCGGAATGCCCATAATGTGCCTTCCTGCATGCCATAGGCACGAATCACTTTTGTCCAACCCCTTGTGACGATCGCCCGCCCATCCTTCACCGCCTTCAGGAAGACTTCTAGAGCATTATCATGGTAGCATGAATTATATACTTTAACCTTAGTTGCCTTTCACTCTGGTCATGTAGTTTGCAAGGTAATCATCAGTAAATAGCTTTGTAAACCACTAAAAAGAGAGAAATATCAGATACTGAGGTCTAATAGAGTAACTTGTTGTGGGCAGGGGGAAAAGGCAACACATTACTTACCATCCTAAAGTTCACAGTTGTCTTCAACAAAGTGTAAATAAAGAGCTTAATTCCAATCACCCGTTTCTTTCGCCTATCAATCTTTCTCAGTTTCCTCACTTGACGCTTGTTCATGAATATCTCATTGCCCCATACGAAAAAGGGATCGAAGCGTGGATCAGTACCGCTCATATATGTACCTACAAGCAACCAGTAAATGTTAGAAGCTAAACTGCGATTGCACAAATGATGTAAAATACAACTACCTATGTTCCTAAGTACAAGTATTTTTTTGAGATTTCAATATGAACTACATACAGATGTATATAGAATTATAGATATAGTTTAGATTATAATCTAGATTCACTCATTTTGCTCCTTATGTAGTCTATATTGGAATCTCTAAAAATACTTATATTTAGGAATAGATGGTGTATAAGACATGGGATGCAGCTAACCTCGATGGCAAACAACATCATCGCCCATTGTAGCCCTGTGTAAGTACATGGAAAACCAATGTTAACTACAACAGGGTTAACATCCACCAAAAATAGCAATTGGTAATAAAACGACATCATCTCTAGTGACATCTTCATTTCGAAAGAGTAGCACGGTAGCAAAGGGATGGATTAAAAAATGGATACAACTGTTAATTGTAACAGGCTTAACAACATCCTAATTCATGTTTTGTAAGTTTGTAGCCATTGAAATACAACTCTTTAAAAATGGATACAACTGTTAATTGCAACAGGCTTAATGGCCATTAAAACCGGTACTCATAAAATTGCAATTGGCAAACTTAAACATCAACATCACAGGGCAGGTGCTGCCAGAGCAGATAATGACCCAATTGTCTATAAAAAGGTAGGGAAAATAGCTAAAACGTGTTAGCATGTTTACTACACCATGCTTAATACATCGACAATACAAAACATAGCCATTAATTGCAACTAGTATTGGTAAGATTGAACTGGTGGGTATATACTTGGTAAGTCCTGAGAGGTAGTTGATGGGGCACTTCATCTTGGCTAGAGCCCGCCCAAAGTCAGTGGCGGCGGAGGCGAGTTGTTCCTCTGGGTCGAACGTGGATCAGTGCCACTGACATGTGTACCTACAGGCAACCAGTAAATGGTAGAAGTTAAACTGCAATTGCCCAAATGATGTGAAATACTTTAAGACATGGGATGCAGCTAACCTCGACGGCAAACAACAGCATCGGCCGTTATTACCCTGCGTAAGTACATGGACAAGCATGTTAAGTACAATAGGGTTAGCATCCACCAAAAATAGCAAATGGGTAGCATCTCTAGTATATCTACATTGCAGAGAGTAGCATGGTTGCAAATGGACAGATTAAAAATGGATACAACTATTAATTGCAACAGGCTTAACAACATCCTAAGTCATGTTTTATAAGTTTCTAGCCACTGAAATACAACTTTTTAAAAATGTATTCAACTATTAATTGCAATAGGCTTAATAGAGATTGAAATTGGTACTGATAAAAATGCAATTGGCATAGTTAAACATCACAAGGCAGGTGCTGCTAGGGCAAAGAATGGCCCAGATGTATATAAAAAGGTAGGGAAAGTAGCAAAAATGTGTTAGGCATGTTTACTAGAACATGCTTAATACATCGACCATATAGAACATAGCCATTAATTGCAACTAGTATTGGTAAGAATGAACTGGAGAGTACATACTTGGTAAGTCCTGAGACATAGTTGTTGGGGCACTTCATCTTGGCCAGAGCTCGCCCAAAGTCAGCGATGGCAGAGGCGAGCTGTTCCTCCAGGTCAAAGCGTGGATCAGTGTCACTGACATGTGTACCTACAGGCAACCAGTAAATGGTAGAAGTTAAGCTGCAATTGCACAAATTATGTGAAATACTGTAAGACATGGGATGCAGCTCACCTTGATGGCAAACAAAAGCATCGACTGTTATGACCCTGCGTAAGTACATGGACAAGCATGTTAAGTACAACAGGGTTAGCATCCACTAAAAATAGCAAATGGGTAGCATCTCTAGTGATATCCCTTGTCATGCATTGTAAGTTTGTTGCTGGTATTGGTGAAATTGAGTTGGACACGGTAATATTTGAACATCACACAGTGTGCAGTACTGAAATAAACAAGGCACATACATGCTTAATACATCAACCGTACAAATGATAGCCGTTGCAAGTGGTATTGGTAAGATTTAGCTGGCTAGATCTTACCTATTAGGTCCTGGGAGGTAGTCGCTCGGGGACTTCATCTGGGCTAGAGCCTGCACCATGTCGTCGGCGGCGGAGGTGAGGTGTTCCTCCGGGTCAACACGCACAGCGGCCATCGCGCCATGGACCGCCATGAGCTCCTGGCAGGGCGAGGGGGATTTGGAGGCATGATGATTTTTTGTAGGCGCTATTTAAGCAATCAGGCCGGGGACGTGATAGAGATTGGTGGGTTACCTGACTGGATCCGAGCAGAACATAGATGTGGTTGAAGTTGTGGTTGCAGTGGCGGCGGTTTGAGATGCCGGTAGGGGGAGGCGCGAGCGAGGCGGGATACTGAGGGGAAGGGGATGTTGTTGGAGGAACAAATTCTGAAATCGCGCACCTAATGAAAATTTCGGTGTGAAACTTGAAACTTGGGCAGGGGAAACACACAACGCAGACGAAGCGCGTAAAATACTCGTGTGCGAGAAAAAAGAAAGTTGGCAGATCCCGTCTCCAAAAAAATGTACATGTGTACTTGATACGTCTCCAACGTATCTATAATTTTTGATTGCTCCATGCTATATTATCTATTGTTTTGGACTATATTGGGCTTTACTTTCCACTTTTATATTATTTTTGGGATTAACCTATTAACCGGAGGCCCAACCCAGAATTGCTATTTTTTTTGCCTATTTCAGTGTTTCTAAGAAACGGAATATCAAACGGAGTCTAAACGGAATGAAACCTTCGGGAACGTGATTTTCTCACCGAACGTGATCCAGGAGACTTGGACCCTACGCCAAGGCATCAGAGAGGCAGTCACGAGGGTGGGGGGAGCGCCCCCTACCTCGTGGGCCCCTCGATGCTCCACCGACGTACTCCTTCCTCCTATATATACCTACGTACCCCCAAACGAACAGATACGGAGCCAAAAACCTAATTCCACCACCGCAACTTTCTATATCCACGAGATCCCATCTTGGGGCCTGTTCCGAAGCTCCGCCAGAGAGGGCCGTCATCACGGAGGGCTTCTACATCATCATAGCCCCTCCGATGAAGTGTGAGTAGTTTACCTCAGACCTTCAGGTCCATAGTTAGTAGCTAGATGGCTTCTTCTCTCTTTTTGGATCTCAATACAAAGTTCTCCTCCTCTCTTGTGGAGATCTATTCGATGTAATCTTCTTTTTGCGGTGTGTTTGTTGAGACCGATGAATTGTGGGTTTATGATCAAGTCTATCTATGAATAATATTTGAATCTTCTCTGAATTCTTTTATGTATGATTGGTTATCTTTGCAAGTTTCTTCGAATTATCCATTTGGTTTGGTCAACTAGATTGGTAGTTCTTGCCATGGGAGAAGTGCTTAGCTTTGGGTTCGATCTTGCAGTGTCCTTCCCCAGTGACAGAAGGGGCAGCAAGGCACATATTATATCGTTGCCATCGAGGATAACAAGATGGGGCTTATTTCATATTGCATGAATTTATCTCTCTACATCATGTCATCTTGCTTAAGGCGTTACTCTGTTTTTAACTTAATACTCTAGATGCATGCTGGATAGCGGTCGATGAGTGGAGTAATAGTAGTAGATGCAGAATCATTTCGGTCTACTTGTCAGGGACGTGATGCCTATATACATGATCATGCCTAGATATTCTCATAACTATGCTCAATTCTGTCAATTGCTCAACAGTAATTTGTTCAACCACCATAGAATACTTATGCTCTTGAGAGAAGCCACTAGTGAAACCTATGCCCCCCGGGTCTATTCTCATCATATCAATCTCCATCACTTTAATCTTGCTTTGCTTTTTTACTTGCCTTTACCTTTTACTTCGCATCTTTATACCAAAAATATTATATCTATCAGATCTCACTCTCGTAAGTGACTGTGAAGGGATTGACAACCCCTAATCGCGTTGGTTGCGAGTAGCTATCGTTTTGTGCAGGTACGAGGGACTTGAGCGTGGCCTCCTACTGGATTGATACCTTGGTTCTCAAAAACTGAGGGAAATACTTATGCTACTCTACTGCATCATCCCTTCCTCTTCGGGGAAAACCAACGCAAGCTCAAGAGGTAGCAAGAAGGATTTCTGGCGCCGTTGCCGGGGAGTCTACGCAAAAAGTCAACATACCAAGTACCCATCACAATCCCTATCTCTCGCATTACATTATTTGCCATTTGCCTATCGTTTTCCTCTCCCCCACTTCACCCTTGCCGTTTTATTCGCCCTCTCTCTCTCTATCCTCCCTCTCTTGCCTGCTTGCCTTTTGTTTGTTTGTTTGTTGGATTGCTTGTTTGTCGCGATGGCTCAAGATACTACCAAATTGTGTGACTTCACCAATACCAATAATAATGATTTCCTTAGCACTCCGATTGCTCCTCTTGCCAATACTGAATCTTGTGAAATCAATACCGCTTTGTTGAATCTTGTTATGAAAGATCAATTCGCCAGCCTTCCTAGTGAAGATGCCGCTACTCATCTGAATAGCTTCGTTGATTTATGTGATATGCAAAAGAAAAAAGATGTCGATAATGATGTCGTTAAATTGAAGCTATTTCCTTTTTCGCTTAGAGATCGTGCTAAAGCTTGGTTTTCGTGTTTGCCTAAAAATAGTATTGATTCTTGGAACAAGTGCAAAGATGCTTTTATCTCTAAGTATTTCCCTCCTGCTAAGATCATCTCTCTTAGAAACGATATTATGAACTTTAAGCAACTTGATCATGAATATGTTGCACAAGCTTGGGAGAGAATGAAATTAATGATACGTAATTGCCCTACTCATGGTTTGAATTTGTGGATGATTATACAAAATTTTTATGCCAGATTGAATTTTGCTTCTAGAAATCTTTTAGATTCGGCCATGGGAGGCACTTTTATGGAAATCACTTTAGGAGATGCTACTAAACTCCTAGATAATATTATGGTTAATTATTCTCAATGGCATACTGAAAGATCTTCTAATAAAAAAGTGCATGCGATAGAAGAAATCAATGTTTTAAGTGCAAAGATGGATGAACTTATGAAATTATTTGCTGCTAAGAGTGTTTCTTCTGATCCTAATGATATGCCTTTGTCTACTTTGATTGAGAATAACAATGAATCTATGGATGTGAATTTTGTTGGTAGGAATAATTTTGGTAACAACGCTTATAGAGGGAACTTTAATCCTAGGCCGTATCCTAGTAATCCTTCTAATAATTATGGGAATTCCTACAACAACTCTTATGGAAATTATAATAAGATGCCTTCTGAATTTGAGAATAGTGTTAAAGAGTTTATGAATTCACAAAAGAATTTTAATGCTTTGCTTGAAGAGAAATTGCTTAAAGTTGATGATTTGGCTAGAAACGTTGATAGAATTTCTCTCAAGGTTGACTCTTTAAAGCTTAGATCTATTCCTCCTAAGCATGATATCAATGAGTCTCTCAAAGCCATGAGAATTTCCATTGATGAGTGCAAGGAAAGAACCGCTAGGATGCGTGCTTCCAAAGATGCCTTTATTAGAGCGTGTTCTTCCAATTCCTATGAAAATCAAGATGAAGATCTAAAAGTTTTTGATGTGTCACCTATTAAATCTTTGTTTTGCAATATGAATCTTGATGAAACTGAATATGATCTTCCTTTACCTATAAGGCGTTCTAAAAATTCGGAGTATTTAGATCTTTATGATGAAATTGATGAAAGTGGGATTGAAAGAAATAAAAATCTAGACGTTGCTAAACCCACTATATTGTATTTCAAGGAATTTAATTATTAAAGTTGCTCTTTAATTGATTGTATTTCCTTGTTGCAATCCGTGCTAAATTCTCCACATGCTTATAGTCAACATAAAGCCTTCACCGAACATATTGTTGATGCATTGATGCAATCTTATGAAGAAAAACTTGAGTTGAAAGTTTCTATTCCTAGAAAACTCTATGATGAGTGGGAGCCAACTATTAAAATTAAAATTAGAGATCATGAGTTTTATGCTTTGTGTGATTTGGGTGCTAGTGTCTCTACTATTCCCAAGACTTTGTGTGATTTGCTAGATTTCCGTAATTTTGATGATTGCTCTCTAAACTTGCATCTTGCGGATTCTACTATTAAGAAACCTATGGGAAGGATTAATGATGTTCTTATTGTTGCAAATAGGAATTATGTGCCCGTAGATTTCATTGTTCTTGATATAGATTGCAATCCTTCTTGCCCTATTATTCTTGGTAGACCTTTCCTTAGAACGGTTGGTGCGATTATTGATATGAAGGAAGGGAATATTAGATTTCAATTTCCATTAAAAAAGGGCATGGAACACTTTCCTAGAAAGAAAATAAAATTGCCATATGAAACTATCATGAGAGCCACTTATGGATTTCCTACCAAAGATGTCAATACCTAGATCTATCCTCGCTTTTATGCCTAGCTAGGGGCGTTAAACGATAGCGCTTGTTGGGAGGCAACCCAATTTTATTTTTATTCCTTGCTTTTTGCTCCTGTTTAGTAATAAATAAATTATCTAGCCTCTATTTTGGTTGTGTTTTTTTGTGTTTAATTAGTGTTTGTGCCAAGTAGAACCGTTGGGTAGACTTGGGGAAAGTCTTGTTGAACTTGCTGTAAAAAACAGAAACTTTAGCGCTCACGAGAACTGCTGTCTTTTTTAATTGAAGAGTGATATTTAGTTAATTCTTTTTGAATATGATTAATAGATAAATTACTCACGTCCAGAAATTTATTTTAGAATTTTTTGGGTTCCATATCTTGCTCTAGCTACAGATTACTACAGACTGTTATGTTTTTGACAGATTCTGTTTTTCGTGTGTTGTTTGCTTATTTTGATGAATCTATGGTTAGTATAATACTATAATCCATAGAGAAGTTGTAATACAGTAGGTTTAACACCAATATAAATAAATAATGAGTTCATTACAGTACCTTGAAGTGGTCTTTTGTTTTCTTTCGCTAACGGAGCTCACGAGTTTTCTACTTTAAGTTTTGTGTTGTGAAGTTTTCAAGTTTTGGGTGAATTCTTGTGATGGATTATGGAACAAGGAGTGAAAGAGCCTAAGCTTGGGGATGCCCATGGCACACCCAAGATAATCCAAGGACACCAAAAAGTCAAAGCTTGGGGATGCCCCGGAAGGCATCCCCTCTTTCGTCCACTTTCATCGGTAATTTACTTGGAGCTATATTTTTATTCACCAACATGATATGTGTTTTGCTTGGAGCGTCTTGTATTATTTTTGTCTTTGTGTTTTAGTATGCCACAATCATCCTTTCTGTACACACCTTTTGAGAGAGCCATACATGAATTAAAATTTGATAGAATACTCTATGTGCTTCACTTATATCTTTTGAGCTAAGTAATTTTGCTCTATGTGCTTCACTTAGATCTTTTAGAGCACGGTGGTGGATTTGTTTTAAAGAAACTATTGATCTCTCATGCTTCACTTAAATTATTTTGAGAGTCTTAATAGCATGGTAATTTGCTTAATAATGACATGCTTGGTATTCAAGATTTGTGAAACTTTCTTTTGAGTGTGTTGAATACTAAGAAAAGTTGGATGCTTGATAATTGTTTTGAGATATGGAGGTAGTAATATCAAAGTCATGCTAGTAGAGTAATTGTGAATTTGGGAAGTGATTGAGTAAAAGTTTGCAAGTCCCAAAGCATGCACGTATGGTAAACGTTATGCAACAAATTTGAAACATGAGGTGTTATTTGATTGTCCTCCTTATGAGTGGAGGTCGGGGACGAGCGATGGTCTTTTCCTACCAATCTATCCCCCTAGGAGCATGCACGTAATATTTTGGTTTTTGATGGCTTGTAGATTTTTGCAATAAGTATACGAGTTCTTTATGACTAATGTTGAGTCCATGGATTATATGCACTCTCACCCTTCCAACATTGCTAGCCTCTACGATACCGTGCATTGCCCTTTCTCACATCGAGAGTTGGTGCAAACTTTGCCGGTGCATCCAAACCCCATGATACTCTTTCACACATAAACCTCCTTATATCTTCCTCAAAACAGCCACCATACCTACCTATTATGGCATTTCCATAGCCATTCCGAGATATATTTCCATGCAACTTTCCACCATCCAGTTTATCATGACACATCCATCATTGTCATATTGCTTAGCATGATCATGTAGTTGACATAGTATTTGTGGCAAAGCCACCATTCATAATTTTTTCATACTTGTCACTCTTGATTCATTGCATATCCCGGTACACCGCCGGAGGCGTCCATATAGAGTCATACTTTGTTTTAGAATTGAGTTGTAATCATTGAGTTGTAAATAAATAAAAGTGTGATGATCATCATTTAATAGAGCATTGTCCCAAAAAAATAGAAAGGCCAAAGAAAAAAAGAAGGCCCCAAAAAATATTAAATAAATAAATAAAAAGAGGCAATGCTACTATTCCTTTTTCCACACTTGTGCTTCAAAGTAGCACCATGTTCTTCATATAGAGAGTCTCTTGAGTTATCACTTTCATATACTAGTGGGAATTTTCATTATAGAACTTGGCTTGTATATTCCAACAATGGGCCTCCTCAAGTGCCCTAGGTCTTCGTGAGCAAGCAAGTTGGATGCACACCCACTTAGTTTCTTTTGTTGAGCTTTCATACATTTATAGCTCTAGTGCATCTATTGCATGGGAATCCCTACTCCTTGCATTAACATCAATTGATGGGCATCTCCATAGCCCATTGATTAGCCTAGTTGATGTGAGACTTTCTCCTTTTTTGTCTTCTCCACATAACCCCCACCATCATTCTATTCCACCCATAGTGCTATATCCATGGCCCACGCTCATGTATTGCGTGAAATTTTATGAGTTTGAAATTATTAAGGTATGAAACAATTGCTTGGTTGTCATTGGGGTTGTGCATGATGAGAGCATTCTTGTGTGACGAAAATGGAGCATGACTAAACTATATGATTTTGTAGGGATGAACTTTCTTTGGCCATGTTACTTTAAGAAAACATAATTGCTTTGTTGGTTTGCTTGAAGTATTATTATTCTTTATGTCAATATGAACTTTTGTCTTGAATCTTCCTAATGTGAATATTCATACCACAATTAAGAAGATTTGCATTGAAATTATGCCAAGTAGCACTCCGCATCAAAAATTCTCTTTTTATCATTTACCTACTCAAGGACGGGCAGGAATTAAGCTTGGGGATGCCTGATACGTCTCCAACATATCTATAATTTTTGATTGCTCCATGCTATATTATCTACTGTTTTGGACTATATTGGGCTTTATTTTCCACTTTTATACTATTTTTGGGATTAACCTATTAACCGGAGGCCTAGCCCAGAATTGCTGTTTTTTTTGCCTATTTCAATGTTTCTAAGAAACGAAATATCAAACGGAGTCCAAACGGAATGAAACCTTCGGGAACATGATTTTCTCACCGAACGTGATCTAGGAGACTTGGACCCTACGCCAAGGCATCAGAGAGGTGGTCACGAGGGTGGGTGGCGCGCCGCCCCCCTAGGGCGTGCCCCCTGCCTCGTGGGCCCCTTGATGCTCCACCGACATACTCCTTCCTCCTATATATACCTACGTACCCCAAACGAACAGATACGGAGCCAAAAACCTAATTCCACCACCGCAACTTTCTGTATCCACGAGATCCCATCTTGGGGCCTGTTCCGGAGCTCCGCCGGAGAGGGCCGTCATCACGGAGGGCTTCTACATCATCATAGCCCCTCCGATGAAGTGTGAGTAGTTTACCTCAGACCTTCGGGTCCATAGTTAGTAGCTAGATGGCTTCTTCTCTCTTTTGGGATCTCAATACAAAGTTCTCCCCCTCTCTTGTGGAGATCTATTCGATGTAATCTTATTTTTGCGGTGTGTTTGTTGAGATCGATGAATTGTGGGTTTATGATCAAGTCTATCTATGAATAATATTTGAATCTTATCTGAATTCTTTTATGTATGATTGGTTATCTTTGCAAGTCTCTTCGAATTATCCATTTGGTTTGGCCAACTAGATTGGTAGTTCTTGCCATGGGAGAAGTGCTTAGCTTTGGGTTCGATCTTGCGGTGTCCTTTCCCAGTAACAGAAGGGGCAGCAAGGCACGTATTGTATCGTTGCCATCGAGGATAACAAGATGGGGTTTATTTCATATTGCATGAATTTATCTCTCTACATCATGTCATCTTGCTTAAGGCGTTACTCTGTTTAACACTTAATACTCTAGATGCATGCTGGATAGCGGTCGATGAGTGGAGTAATAGTAGTAGATGCAGAATTGTTTCGGTCTACTTGTCACGGGCGTGATGCCTATATACATGATCATGCCTAGATATTCTCATAACTATGCTCAATTCTGTCAATTGCTCAACAGTAATTTGTTCACCCACGGTAGAATACTTATGCTCTTGAGAGAAGCCACTAGTGAAACCTATGGCCCCCGGGTCTATTCTCATCATATCAATCTCCATCACTTTAATCTTGCTTTGCTTTTTTACTTGCCTTTACTTTTTTACTTCGCATCTTTATACCAAAAATACCAAAAATATTATATCTATCAGATCTCACTCTCGTAAGTGACCATGAAGGGATTGACAACCCCTAATCGCGTTGGTTGCGAGTAGCTATCGTTTTGTGCAGGTACGAGGGACTTGAGCGTGGCCTCCTACTGGATTGATACCTTGGTTCTCAAAAACTGAGGGAAATACTTACGCTACTCTGCCGCATCATCCCTTCCTCTTCGGGGAAAACCAACGCAAGCTCAAGAGGTAGCAGTACTTCATTTTTTCGGTCAATGGTACGCCTAGTTTATTAGGAAACATCACAGAGGTAACTGACTTATGGGTCATTAACACAAAAAATCGCAGATGGGTACGGCATAGAAACCGTGTGTTTTGTGATCTTCTAATGATTAACACAAAAAAATGCACACGAGCACACATGCTAATCAATGCTCAAAGCCCTCAAAGGATGCTCTTACTGACATTGTACATTAATACTACAAACTTAAAGTACTACTGGTAATTTGCTCTAATACTACAAACTTAAACTACCTCTCACATGCTGCCATTAGGGCCTGCTGGCTAGACACTATCGTTCTCCTTCCCGGCCTTGTAGGCGGCAGCCCACCGTGCTTCGATCTCTGGCAAGCTCTCCTCACCACGGCGTGCGGCCTCTTTTTTTGGCGGTGGCAGGACTCTCTTTTCTTGACTGCTTTCTGCCTTTTCTGCTCCTTCTATGCAGCTTTGGCTGCCTCTAGATCCACCACCCATTCGGCCATGGCAGCCTCAAAGTCTGCCCATGTAACTCTCAGGCCGCCAGCGGCGATGAACTCGGCGCGGCGAGATGCCATCGCTTCATTACCAGTTACTGTGCGCCGCGGTGCCATGGACGACGCCTGGAGAGAGCTCTGGGACGGAGGGGCCGGGCAGCCGTATAGTGTGGTGGTATTCAAGAGCTCAGCGACAAATGACAACAGAAATTTGGCTTCCCTTACAATTTTGCTTGTTCATTATCGCACACGGTTCATCTCCGTCGCTTCCGGAAACTGTGTGCGCTGAGCCTATTGTGTGTTGCGTTATGATTGGCCGGAACCACAGCTACGCGGATCGCACGTGTGCACCGTAGGATGCGTCGCGATCGAATGGCAATCCACGTCCCTCACATCACACCCGTGCACCTGTAGCTAGATTGGATTTATATGTGCTAAATGCCTAGAAAATGTACATAATCTTCTAAATATGGTAAATGAGCCCGGAAAAATGCCAAATTTGAACGAGGTGATTTGCAGGGTGTATGTTCGTCGTAGAAAAAACTCCAGGGCAAAGAATGAAGAAATTTTGGATTCCCCTTCAATCTTGGGGATTTCCCTCTTGAAAGCATGGAACTTGCTCAGTGATGGTTCGATTTATGAAGGGCGTGCATGATGACATAAGCCAAACCTTCTCACATTTTTTCCAGGGCATGGTGAGGTCATACCATGGCACCATGCCAGGCGTCATGTTTTTTAAGCATTTATTTCCTTTTTTCTATAATTGAAAACCCAACAAACAAACATTTGTGGTTGACTATTGCCACACATTTCATCGAAATATTTATCCATTATTCCCTATAAAAGGCATGAGAATTTACTAAATAACACGAGCATGCTTGGTTTTCCAGGCCATTCTTGTGGACCCTTTCATGCACCGATTGTTCGAACTTGAATTATGTGCATTAATGCCTAGGAAATGCATGTAATTCCCTAAATATGGCAAATGAACCCGGAAAAGTGCCAAATTTGAACACGGTGATTTGCAGGTTGTATGTTCATCATAGAAAAAACCTCGTGGACAAAGGACAATGGAAATTTGGACCCCCCTTCAATCTTGGTGATTTCCCCCTCGAAACCATGAAACTTCCTCGGTGATGGTTCGTTTTATGAAAGGCGTTCATGACGATATTTTTACCAAGGCACGATGAGGTCATACCATGGCACCACACCAGGCGTCATGTTTTTCCAAGCATGTATTTCATTTTTGTATAGTTGTTAACCTAGTAAATGACGCGTTTATGGTTGACTATTTGTAGCGACCCGACCTCAAAAGGTCAAGTCTCTGTGCTTCAGTGTCATCCCTGGATCGGTAATGCTGACACACATAGTACTTCGAAGGATTTATAACAGAGTAGCAATCACACACTTATTACATCGAATGTATCAAAAGAGAACTTATTACAATAAATATGGCTTAAGGCCATCCAAATAAGATAACAATGGAAGGCTTGGAAGATAAAGTGAGTCCATCAACTCCAACGACATAGTTGAGTGCACGACAACGGCCTAGCGAACCTTACTATTCATCTGAAAAGTCTGCAACATGATACGTTGTAGCCCGAAAACGGGTCAATACATGGAATATGCTGGCATAGTAACATGATAAAGTAATGAATATATAATTGCTATCACTACATGCATATATGGTTGGTGGAGGCTGTATGGTTAATATGTTTTTGTGAAAAGCCAATTTTTCCCTACAACAAAGGAATATATATTTTATTTAACTATCATGGTAGTTGAACAACATTGATGAGGGTCCTCCAACTCAAATCCCAAATTAAAAGTAATTATCAACCCAACAAAAATAAGTTTAGAGTGATGAGATTCATATGATAATTCAAGTACCAGTTACTCAAGATGTCCATAACCGGGGACACAACTAACCATGATTAGTTTGTACACTCTGCAGAGGTTTCCGCACTTTTCCCCACAAGACTTGATCTCCTCCGTTGGATTTCTCGCACTACATGGTGTTTGAGAAACGGATGACCAAGACACAGTCTTTTAGAAGCATTAACTCTAACCCTGGGTAGAACGTACCAACCTACATCCCCTACATATGCTAGTCTACCACTTGAAGAGGTCACACAACTTACTCCACTATGCCAGAGCCCATAATGGCTTGTTGCCGCACGCGGAAGTTTCTAGCATATATAATCTTGTGATCCCTTTGAGCCTGGGTGGCGGACCGTAGGATGATCACACAGGTACTCCGGGATATCCTAGGACAACACTGGATTCTCCAGGTGCCCACAAGTAATCCACCCAGATGTGTATTAAAGTTGCCACCTTAAGTTAACCATTAATTAACAATCTCACATCTGTCATGGATTCACTCACCCAAACCACGTCTATGAGCATAACATAGCGATATAAGCATAACGTAGAAGTAACTCCCAAGGGTTTGATAATAAATAGGGCAATAGGTTCTACCTCAACAACTACTTCCCAATACCCACAAGTTAATCACATCCTAATCATGAAATGTTTGAGGGTTGATACTAATGCATAAAAACTAGGTATGAAAAGAGCATGATCAATGTGTTACTTGCCTTGCCAACGATCTGCAAAACCTAGAGACTCGTAGTAGCACGCTTCGCACTCCGGGAATTCTATCGCAAACAAACAATAGCATACATAAGCAATGAATCACGGACGCACGGGTAAAACTCAAATAAGAAGATCTAACCAGAAAGTTCAACTGATGAACTCCGGTTTGCAAAAAGAATCTAATCGGACGGAGCAACGAAACTCAAACTACGAAAGAAACAAGATCATTTACTAATCTGGACTAAAGTCAAATTTTACAGTACCAAAATCTTGTTCAAGTTGGTTAAACAGAAAGGGGGCTTCAAGACGAAGATCTAGATGCTTGTTTCAACTGATTTGGATAAACAAGCGAAAAGATAAACCAAACGAAGATTAGGGCTGGAATTGCGATCGAAAATAATCGCAGAAAAACCCTGGGAAAAGAAAAACTGACGAACAGGCTAACAAACGAACATTCACTGCCTGCGGCTAACGGACGAACAACATTCGTTAAAACGAACGTACGGACGAACGTCCGCTATTGAATCGAATCGAGAAAATCAAACTAACCGATCTAAAAAAAGAAAACTAGTTTTTTTTAAAAAAACCGGGATATTACCTAAAAACCGAAAAGAACCGAACGCCTCCGGATCAGATTGGCGGCAGCGGTTCCGGCGGCTTCTACGGCGGCGCGGCGAGGCGGGGCAGCGCGGGGTGGCACGGTAGTAGGCGGCAGTGGTAATAGCGGCGCAAGGCGGCGGGGCGGCGGCTAGCGACTTGGGGCTCCAGGGGGGCCCGGGTCGGCTTTTAAGGAGGGGAGGGGAGGCGGCTTGCGGGAGGGGGCGGAGAGGCGTGGCCGAGTCGGCCACGGCGGGCGGCGGCGTGCGGTTCGCGGTCTCCACGAGGGAGACGACGACGCGTGGTGGCTGGGCCAACTGGGCCTCGGCCCAGTTCGGTCCGGCGGGGAAACTTTTTTTAAACATATTCGACCGAAAATAAATCCTAAAAAATCTAAAAATACCAAAACAAATTTTCATCGTCTAAATAAAATATTTAAAATAGGGTGAACATTTTCTTGGCCCAAAATGCAATTTTTGAAAAATGCATATATTTTTCTAATTCAAATAAAATGGCAATAAAATCCAAATAAAGTCTATGATTTGATTTTTGGTATTTTTCCTCCAATATTTCATTTATTTTGGAGAAGTCATATTATCTCCTCTCATATATTTTAATATGAAATATTTTCGGAGAGAAAAATAATTAAAACTCGATATTTGATAAAATTCAAATATGAAAACGGTGAAATCACCCAACTCTCTCCATGGGTCCTTGAGTTGCTTAGAATTTCGAGGATCACAAAAACGAAATGCAATAAAAATATGATATGCATGAATGACCTATGTATAACATTCCAAATTGGAAATTTGGGATGTTACAAACCTACCACCCTTAAGATGAATCTCGCCCTCGAGATTCGGGTTGGCTAGAAAATACGTGTGGGTGGTCGTTCCGTAGATCATCCTCTCGTTCCCAGGTGGCTTCATCCTCGGTATGGTGGCTCCACTGAACTTTCAAAACTTGATAACCTTGCTGCGAGTAACTCGGCTGGCAAACTCGAGAATTTTTACTGGTTTCTCCTCATAGGTCAAATCACTATCCAACTGAATTGCTTCTAGGGGCACCGTATCTCCCAAAGGGATATCGGCCATCTCAGCATGGCACTTCTTCAACTGGGAAACGTGAAACACATCATGAACTCCTGACAGTCCTTCGGGTAATTCCAACTTGTAGGCAACCTCTCCCATGCATTCCAAAACACGCTACGGTCCTACAAATCTCGGGGCTAACTTTCCCTTAAATCCAAAATGTTTAACTCCTTGCAGAGGTGATACTCGCAAATATGCTCGGTCTCCGATCTCATAGACTACCTCCTTGCATTTCGAATCTGCATAACTCTTCTGCCTGGACTGAGCTACCTTCAGTCTATCCCGAATCAGCTTAACCTTCTCTTCTGACTCTTTGATCAAATCCGGTCCAAAGAACTGGTAGTCTCCAACTTCATCCCACATCAACGGAGTTCTACACCTTCTTCCATACAGGGCCTCGAACGGTGGCATCTTCAAACTGGCCTGGTAGCTATTATTGTATGAAAACTCCGCGTATGGCAAATTATCACCCCAACTAGATCCATAATCTAGCGCACAAGCTCTCAACATGTCTTCTAGAATCTGATTGACTCTCTCACTCTGGCCATCAGTCTACGGGTGAAATGTTGTACTGAACTCTAGCCTGGTACCCAAAGTCTGGTGCAGCTGGTGCCAAAACTTTGAAGTAAACCGCGTTCCCCTATCTGATATGATGGTCCTCGGAACTCCATCCAAACATACAATCATGGTCATATATATCTTGGCCAACTTCACACTTGTATAGGTGGTCTTCACGGGGATAAAGTGAGCAACTTTGGTTAAACATAAAATCCATGCCAAGCTTATCCCACTTCCATTCGGGTATCGGCATAGGCTGCAGTAATCCTGCTGTCTTCTGATGTTCTGCCTTCACTCTCTGACATACATCACATATCGCTACATACTCGGCAATATCCTTCTTCATTCTAGTCCACCAGAAATGCTCCTTCAAATCCAAATACATCTTGGTTTTTCCGGGGTGTATCGAGTATGGCGAGTTGTGAGCTTCCTGTAATATCAACTTCCTGATCTCGGCATTGTTGGGCACAAATAATACGGTCCTCAAACCATAGGGTGTCGTGCTCATCCTCACGAAAACCTTTGGCCTTGCCTTCAACCATCTTCTCCTTTATCTCGGCAATTTCCTTGTCATCCTTCTGAGCTTCACGAATCTTTCCCAACAATGTAGACTGAACTTCCATCGCTGCAACAAAACCTCTAGGAACAACCTCCCAATGAAGTTCGCTAAGATCCTCAGCTAACTCCTTTGGCAATCCTCCCGTTAGGAGAGTATTAACATAACTCTCCCGGCTCAAAGCGTCTGCTACAACATTGGCCTTTCCTGGATGATAATGCAGCTTCATGTCATAATCCTTTATGACTTCCAACCATCTCCTCCGCCTGAGGTTTAGCTCCTTCTGGGTGAATATGTACTTCAACTCTTATGATCCGTGTACACATCACAAAGGTTTCCAATAAGAAAGTGTCTCCAAGTCTTGAGTGCATGCACTACGGCTGCTAGCTCCAAATCATGAGTGGCATAATTCAACTCATGCGGTCGAAGTTGACGCGAGGCATATGAAACAACTCTTCCATCTTGCATAAGTACACCTCCAAGTCCTAAACGAGATGCGTCGCATTACACTCGGAAATCCTTGCGTATATCTGGCAGAATCAACACTGGGGCTGTAGTCAAACGTTTCTTCAACTCCTAGAAACTTGCTCCGCATTCTTCTGTCCATTTGAACTTAGTGTCCTTCTTTAGCAATGCCGTCATGGGCTTTGCAAAGTTGGAAAAATTCTCAATGAATCTCCGATAGTATCCTGCGAGTCCAAGAAAACTGTGGATCTCTCCAACTGAGGTGGGTGCCAACCACTTAGTGACTGACTGGACCTTGGTGGGATCCAGTGCTATACCTTCTCCTGATATAACATGTCCAAGAAATCCAACTTCCTTCAACCAAAACTCACATTTGCTAAACTTGGCATATAACTGATGTTCCCTGAGCTTCTCGAGAACCAAACGCAAATGCTCCTTGTGTTCCTCTTCATCCTTTGAGTATACCAAGATATCATTAATGAACACCACAACAAACTTATCCAAAAACTCCATAAACACCTTATTCATCATACTCATGAAGTAGGCAGGGGCGTTAGTCAGTCCAAATGACATAACCGTATACTCATATAGCCCATACCTTGTGGTGAAAGCTGTCTTGGGTATATCCTTTCCTCGAATCTTCAGCTGGTGGTATCCTGATCACAGGTCGATTTTTGAAAACACTTTAGCTCCTTGCAGCTGGTCAAACAAATCATTGATCATCGGCAGTGGGTACTTGTTCTTGATCGTCACTTCATTCAATGCCCGGTAATCAACAACCATTCTCAGAGATTGATCCTTCTTCTCAACCAAGAGCATTGGGGCTCCCCATGGTGATGAACTTCGTCGAATGTATCCTTTCTCCAATAACTCCTTGATCTGCTTCTTAATCTCCTCCAGATCTTTTGCGGGCATCCGGTAGGGTCTCTTTGATATCGGTTCGGTGCCTGGCAACAGCTCTATCAAAAAATCAATATCACGGTCTGGCGGTATGCCTGGTAATTCCTCTGGAAATACATCCGGGTAATCCTTCACTACAGGCACTTCTTCCTGAACAACTCCCGTGAGAGAATTTACGTGAGTACTCTTGGGAGTATACCTGGATACATACTTAATCCTTTTTCCTTCCAGGGTGGTGAGTAAAATTGACTTACTAGCGCAATCAACGTTTCCTTCGTACTTCAATAACCAAATCCATACCGAGTATCACATCCAATCCTTGGGATTCCAAAATTATTAGGTCTGAGGGGAAAACGTGGCTGCCAATGGTTAAGGGTAACCAGTCGCACCATCGGCTGGCCATATACTCTGCACCTGGTGAACTCACTAGCAAGGGTGTCCTAAGGGCTAAGGTGGGTAACTTAAACTTGTCCACAAATCCCCTTTAAATGTATGAATGCGATGCACCAGTATATAAAAGACTATTGCGGTAAATGACTTAACCAAAAACTTACCGATAATTGCATCTGGCTGCTCTTCAACCTCCTCCACGTTCACGTGGTTCACTTGTCCCTTGTTGAATGGGTTGGGCTTCTTCCCAGAGTTTCCATTGCCATTGCCATTCTTTGCTTCAGAACACTTGGTGGCATAGTGTCCAGTCTTCCCGCACTTGAAACAAGTAATGTGACTTAGATCCTTCTTGGCGGGTGTGGCTGGGTTAGAGCGGTTCTGATTGTTACCTTCTCCATTCCCATTTACATTCCTAGGGTCGTGGTGGTTATGTGGAATTCCTCCATTATGGTTATGGCCTCCATGGTTATGGGTAACTCCTCCCGAGTTCGGAGTGAGACGGGGTTTCTGCTGAGCTCCTGAGTTATACTTCCCTTGTCCATACATCCTCTTGCGGCTCTCAATCTGCTGCTGCTTCCCTTCAATCATAAGAGCCTTGTCTACCAACTCCTGGTAGTTGTTGAATGTTGCCACCATCAACTGCATGCTCATCTCATCATTCAACCCTTCCATAAAATTCTCCTGCTTCGTGGCATATGTGGCCACATCATCTGGGGCATAACGAGATAACTTACTAAACTCCTCCATGTACTGCCCCACAGTACGATTCCCCTGGCGTAAGTTGCGGAACTCACGCTTCTTCATGCTCATAGCTCCAGTTGAGACATGGGCTGTGAGGAAAGCTTGCTGAAACTGCTCCCAAGTGACATTGTCTATGAGAAAAGTAGCTGTGTAATTCTCCCACCATGCGGCTGCGGGTCCATCCAATTGGTGTGCGGCAAAACGCACCTTCTCAAGATCTGTGCAACCGACAGTGGTTAACTCTCTTCCAATCCTGCGTAGCCAGTCATCCACAACTATGGGCTCGGTGCTACTGGAAAACACCGGCGGCTGTAACCTCAGAAAACAGGCTAAGTTGTCAACTAGCGGTGGTGGCGGTGGGTTGTTTTTATTGTTGCCCTGATTCTGAACTAGCAACTGCATCAGTGTATTCTGCTGCTGGATCAACTAAGCGAGCTCCGGTGGGAAAGCAAATCCGGGGTCACATCTCGGAGGCATTTGATGGGTTTAGAGGGGAGAGATTATAATAGAATGAGGTCTAGTGGGAAAGCACTACCCATATGCACATGAGACAAACACAATCATATCATATCATATCATATCATATCACTCAATCAATCAAGCAAGGGCATACAATCGATCTAACTATCATTACAGTGCTCGAACTATTCTATACACATGGGGGAATACTACTGATATGGTGGTCTACTAGAAATTTTGATCGGTGGAAGACTCCATGATGTCTGCTCCAGCTTCGTCTTCATAGTCATCATCACTACTATCAGGGTCGGAGTCGATGTCGTCAATGATGATGTAGTCTTCAAAACGGATCTCCTTGGGTTCGTCGTCTTCTCCTCCTGGCACGGGGTCTCCCAGGAAAACTCCTAGCTTCCTTGTCAGGTCGTCATTCATCTCCGCAAGTATCGTCATTTCCTCCTCATATCCATCTCGTGTAGACTTAAGATCCTCTTCTAGCTCTGTGATCCTGGTCATCGCCTTCTTCAAATCTATCATGCTTGCGCACATTTGGTTCTCCTGGCGACGTATGTGATGGTTTAACTCCTGGATGAATGCTGCAATGGACCTGTCATTCCTGGTGCTGATCATCTCCCATTGCTCATCTCGGCGCCCACATATCTGGTAGATAGTGTCCTTAAGCTCCTTGTGGTAAACTTCACCGATGCGTCCTATGGCGATGTGGGCTGCCATGCTCTTGCCTAGACTCCATGTTGGTGCATCAAAGGAAAACTATATGGGCTCAGTGACAGGTGTGAATGTCCTTCCTGGAACTTGAACTCGAATCATCCAACGTTCCTCTTCTAGTAGTGTGGCGGTGTAGGTCCCGGTGAAGTTTGGTATTCCGATGTTCAGGTACCTAGTGACTTCCTTCAAGTGTCATCCAAATGGGGTGTCTTCATCCGGCTGTGTAAACTTGTTCCTTGTGTCCGCCATCCTAAAGAGTAGAAAAGGGAGAGGAGTCAGAAATGAGTAGAGAAGAGCGACATATGGCTCATCTTAGTGGTCGTGTCCTACATTCAGCGTGTGCTCTGATACCATCTTGTAGCGACCCGACCTCAAACGGTCAAGTCTCCGTGCTTCAGTGTCATCCCTGGATCGGTAATGCTGACACACACAACACTTCGAAGGATTTATAACAGAGTACCAATCACACACTTTACATCGAATGTCTCAAGAACTTATTACAATAAATCTGGCTTAAGGCAATCTAAATAAGATAACAACGGAAGGCTTGGAAGATAAAGTGAGTACATCAACTCCAATGGCATAGCTGAGTGCACAACAACGGCCTAGCGAACCTTACTCTTCGTCTGAAAAGTCTGCAACATGATATGTTGCATCCCGAAAACAGGTCAACACATGGAATATGCTGGCATAGTAACACAGTAAAGTAATGAATAGATAATTGCTATCACTACATGCATGTATGGCTGGTGGAGGCTGTATGGTTAATATGTTTTTGCGAAAAGCCAATTTTTTCCCTACAACAAAGGAATATATATTTTATTTAACTATCATGGTAGTTGAACAACATTGAGAAGGGTCCTCCAACTCAAATCCCAAATTAAAAGTAATTATCAACCCAACAAAATTAAGTTTAGAGTGATGAGATCCATATGATAATTCAAGTACCAGTTACTCAAGATGTTCATAACCGGGGACACGACTAACCATGATTAGTTTGTACACTCTACAGAGGTTTGCGCATTTTTCCCCACAAGACTCGATCTCCTCCATTGGATTTCTCGCACTACATGGTGTTTGAGAAACGGATGACCAAGACACAGTCTTTCAGAAGCATTAACTCTAACCCTAGGCAGACCGTACCAACCTACATCCCCTACATCTGCTAGTCTACCACTTGAAGAGGTCACGCAACTTACTCCACTATTCCAGAGCCCATAATGGCTTGTGGCTGCACACAGAATTTTCTAGCATGAATAATCTTGTGATCCCTTTGAGCCTGGGTGGCGGACCATAGGATGATCACACGGGTACTCCGGGATATCCTAGGACAACACTGGATTCTCCAGGTGCCCATAAGCAATCCACCCAGATGTGTATTAAAGTTGCCACCTTAAGTTAACCATTAATTAACAATCTCACATCTGTCATGGATTCACTCACCCAAACCACCTCTACGAGCATAGCATAGCGATATAAGCATAACGTAGAAGTAACTCCCAAGGGTTTAATAATAAACAGGGCAATAGGTTCTACCTCAACAACTACTTCCCAATACCCACAAGTTAATCACATTCTAATCATGCAATGTTTGAGGAGTGATACTAATGCATAAAAATTGGGTATGAAAAGAGTATCATCAATGTGTTACTTGCCTTGCTGACGATCTAAAAAACCTAGAGACTCGTAGTAGCATGCTTCGCACTCCGGGAATTCTATCACAAATAAACATTAGCATACATAACCAATCAATCACGGATGCACGGGTAAAACGCAAATAAGAAGATCTAACCAGAAAGTTCAACTGAAGAACTCCGGTTTGCAAAAAGAATCAAATCGAACGGAGCAACGAAACTCAAACTACGAAAGAAACAAGATCCGTTTACTAATCTGGACTAAAGTCAAATTTTACAGTACCAAAATCTTGTTCAAGTTGATTAAACATAAAGGGGGCTTCGAGGCAAAGATCTAGACGCTTGTTTCACTTGATTTGGATAAACAAGCGAAAAGATAAACCAAAACAAAGATTAGGGCTGGAATCGCGATCGAAAATAATCGCGGAAAAACCCTGGGAAAAGAAAAACTGACAACAGGCTAACGAATGAACGTTCGCTACCTGCGGCTAACGGACAAACAACATTCTTTAAAATGAACGTATGGACGAACATCCGCTATTTAATCGAATCGAGAAAAATCGAACGAACAAATCTAAAAAACCAAAACTAGGTTTTTTAAAAAACCCGTGATTTTACCTAAAAACCGAAAAAAACGAAAGGCTCTGGATCAGATCGGCGGCTCCGGCGGTTTCTACGGTGGTGCAGCGAGGCAGGGCAGCGCGGGGCGGCGCAGCAGCAGGCGACGGTGTGCGGCGGCGGCGGCAGCAGCGGTGCAAGGCGGCAGGGCGGCGGCGGCTGGCGACTTGGGGCTCCAGGGGGCCCCGGGTCGGCTTTTAAGGGGGGAGGGGAGGCGGCTTGCGGGAGGGGCGGGGAGGCGTGGCCGAGTCGGCCACGGAAGGCGGCGGCGTGCGGCTCGTGGTCTCCGCGAGGGAGACAGCGACACGGGGTAGCTGGGCCAACTGGGCCTCGGCCCAGTTCGGTCCGGTGGAGAAAGTTTTTTTAACATATTCCGCTGAAAATAAATCCTAAAAAAATCTAAAAATACCAATACAAAATTTCACCATCTAAATAAAATATTTAGAACAGCGTGAACATTTTCTTGGCCTAAAATGAAATTTTTGAAAAATGCATATATTTTTCCAATTCAAATAAAATGGCAATAAAATCCAAATAAAATCTGTTATTTGATTTTTGGTATTTTTGCTCCAATATTTCATTTAATTTGGAGAAGTCATATTATCTCCTCTCATATATTTTAATACGAAATATTTTCAGAGAGAAAAATAATTAAAACCTAAGTGATCCTTGTTTCGATATTTGATAAAATTCAAATATGAAAACGGTGAAATCCCCCAACTCTCTCCATGGGTCATTGAGTTGCTTAGAATTTCGAGGATCGCAAAAATGAAATGCAATAAAAATATGATATGCATGAATGACCTATGTATAACATTCCAAATTGGAAACTTGGGATGTTACACTATTGCCATACATTTTCTTGAAATATCTGCCCATTCCTTGTAAAAGGCATGAGAATGGTTTTCCAGACCATTCTTGTGCACCTTTTCATGCACCGATTGTTCGAATTTGAATTATGTGCATAATTAATGCCTAGAAAATGCACACAATCCCCTAAATATGGTAAATGAGTTTGAAAAAATGTCAAATTTGAACATGTTGCATTTGAGGCGGCACGTTGATTGTTGGAAAAAATTGAATGACAAACTAGGATGGAAATTTGGATTCCCCTTCAATCTTGGTGATTTCCCTCTCGAAAGCATTGAACTTCCTCGGTGATGCTTCAATTTATGAAGGGCGTGCATGACGACATAAATCAAACCTTCTCAGCTTTTAACCAGTGCACGGTGAGGCCATACCACGGCACTGTGCCAGCCGTCATGTTTTTCAAGCACATATTTCATTGTTCTATAGTTGATAACCCAGTAAATGACGTGTTTGTGGTTGACTAATACCACGCATTCCATTGAAATCTCTGCCTATTCCTTGTAAAAGGCTTGAGAAATTACTAAATACCACGAGTATGGTTTTTCCAGACCGTTCTTGTGCACCCTTTCATGCACCGATTGTTTGAATTTGAATTACGTGCGTTAATGCCTACAAAATGCACATAATCCCCTAAATATTGTAAATGAACCCGAAAATGTGTCAAATTTGAACACGGTGATTAGTAGGGTTTATGTTCATCGTAAAAAAAACTCATGGATGAAGGACAAAGGAAATTTGGATTCCCATTCAATCTCGATGCCTTACTATGGCACATGATTCATCTCCGTCGCCTCTGCGAACCGTGTGTTCACTCACACATGCAAAAGGAAAAGAAAACCCTCGCCCACTTTGTCCCCACACTCGCCGCGGACTCCTCCGCAACTCTGCACCCTAAGCTCGACGGCTGTTGGCGGCGAGCGTAGGTCGCGCTCCAAACGGCACCGGATTTCGCCTCCACCACTTTCTGCCGCCTATCTGCACTGACATTCTAGACTCTGGTCGACTGGTGTTTTTTGCGGGATTGGGCCAGGGATTTTTCTCAATGAGAAGGCAATCAACTTAATTAGCGAAATATTCACTCATCTCTTATCGCAGTCCGTCCGTCGCTGTTAATCAACCGACGGAAATCACCGTGGAATCATTTTTGTTTTAGCTGATTCGTGGGTGTTCATTCATGTGTCCATAGTGCAAGCACAAATCGGGCAACTGTGGTCGTGGCCAGTCCGTAATGAAGTTCTATCTCACCATTCCGGATGACTTCAGGGAGCGCTCGGTATGTTCAATCTCAACCTACCACGGTCGGCATGGCCTAAATTTGTGAACATATACCGGCTGTTGCTACATTATCTATATATTTGCATCAAAACTTTGTTACATTATCTATTTTTAATTCTATATTTTTGTACTTTGCTTTCATCTATGTATATATATGGATATGTTCCATCAGTTACTCCCATATTTGCATCTTGTTTTGTTATTTCAATATATCTAATTACGATCTTAATTTTCATTTCAAGTAGTACATCCCTTGCTTTGCAAGAACAAGAGTAGAAGGAGATCTTAGACTTTACTTTGATGGTGACTCCCAGGATGTCATATTGACAACACAGCATGGATTTACAATGACGGTTAGAGTAAAACTTGATAAAGATGGTCACTCCTATTTTAATGCGGACCTTTGGAGAAAAATGTCTAGGTGTTATGAACTGAAAGCTCGCAATAAAATTCTAGTGAGTGAACCACAACCTGGTCTAATTAATATGGATGTTTACTTCCCCAATGTCATCAGTCGATCAAAGTTTGCTTGAGGTTAGTGTCCTTTCAACTTTCTCCTTGCTGTCATATTACTATTTAAGCAACCAATTGATCACTATTTAAGGAACCAATTGTGATATCATATTCTGACCCCGTTCCTAGGCAGTAACAAATTCTATTTACCAATTTATGCGCACTATATATTCTTCTGCCATGTTCTAAATAAATAATACCTTTCCACCTTTTAAGAAGGATATGTTGGACGCATAGTGAACGATCTGTATGTTACTAAGCACACCAAATTTCACTAGAAGGACTTGAAGCATTTCATAAACTTTGTTGATAATCTGACAGAGATAGCACAACGTATGAACGCTAGATTTTGGATGGGATTAATAAGACCTATGGTGCACACACTGAACAAGACCAATTGTGTGCACAAAATGCTGGTAAAAAGTCTTATTTTAATGTTGATGCTCATAAACTATATATATCTTCAATGATATGTTACAATTGTTTTTTATTCTACATGTCAACAGAAATTGCCCCCTGTAGCAGTTCCTGGCTCGATTTCCCGGCGTGGTCGAATTACACTTGTGCCTACTAATAACGCCAAAGTGATTGCAAGGTACTGCATTTCCCGTAGAAATGGAACCATTCAAATTAACAAGTTCTCGCTTCTCGTGGCAATGCATCCATATTGGAAAATTGGAGACACTGTTCTACTCATGATCTACCAAGGCACAGAAGGGCTCTTCCTTTTCATTGACGAGATGCTGAGTCGCCGTGATCAAGCTGCTTCCAGTGGATAGTTGTGTTTGTTGGCCCTCAACCTCTTAAAATGTGCTAGTTGTTACTATATATGTTATGTATGTAGATATGGACCATATGGTTGTTGGCCCTTAGCCTCTTAAAATGTGATAGTTGTTACTATGTTAAGTATGTAGATATGGACCATGTGGTTGTCAAAACCGTGTTACGAAGATCCTCCTTTTGTCGAATGGTGTAACCACTATATATATGTTACTCAAATGTTGTTACCCAAGTTCATAAATTTTCATGGAAAGTATTAGTATCGTACATAGTTCATTGTGTTTAAGAGTGTGCCCGATGACCAGAAGGCATTTGCATATTAAATGTCCATATTGCAAATTCACACACATGTTAACATAAGGAAACGTACGTGTAACATATTAATCATCGCACACGAGTACTCGCAGACGCATTGTGTGTGATACTCGGCCACTGCAAGCAACTAGTTTGCATTTTTCAAAGTTTTTTGTACACACAGAATCGCACACGAAGTAACTGCATTGACCGTCTGTGTTGTAATTTCTCACCGCAAACAGTTCATCCGAGTTGGCTGTTTGCCACGTATCACACACATCTTTTTTACATGACTCGTTTGTGTTCTTTTGGCTCATCGCAAATAGTTCATCCATGTGAACTGTATGCCACATATCACACACATCTTGTTAAGTTGAACCGTTTCTGTTGTGTTCCCTAATTGAAAACAGTTCGTCCGAGTTAACCATACGTTGTATATCGCACACACATTGATATGGCTGCCCGTTTCTGTTGTTCTACCTCATCGCAGACAGTTGGAATGGATTAACCGCGTGTCCTGCATCGCACATACATTGTTATTGCTGCCCGTTTCTGTTGTTCTGCCTCATCACAGACAGTTTGAATGGATTAACCGTGTGTCCTGCATCACACACGCAACTAAAATCTGAACGATGTTTGATGGCTCCGCCATTGCAAATGTTTTGCACCTTTTTTGATGGTTTTTTACACCACCGTTTGCGATTATTGCATCGCACACAGTTTCGGCAAGGGTCTCTGATCATAGTGTCGCATTAGCAGTATCTTGCAGTAGTGACCCCATTTCTTACAACTTATAGACCATTTTCTGGGGAAGCCCATTTCTTACTACTTACATCCCTCCTCATCTTGAAAGATTTGTGGCCCAACATGGCTGAGAAAAGCAAGTAGGCCTCAGTTGGGTATTCTCCAAAAAAAGAACTGGGCTAGCCATTTTCAGAAAGAAAAAATATATCAATTGGGCTCGTCATGTGCTTAAATAAAAGCGTAAGCTTGGGCTAGACGGGCCACAACCCCTGCACAGCGCGTAGTTGAGCTCTGTCTCTAAAACTAAAAAACAACTGGGTTAGCTGTTGCATCCCTGGTGTTATCCGCTCGTTACAGGTAGGTGTCAAAGAAAACTTTGTGTGGTTTGTCCTGCTCCTGCCGCGACGTCGTCCACCTCACCTGAGTTGCTCCACCGACAGGAGCATCCACCAAACCAGACATCACGACTCCTGACCGTCTTTCGCCACCTCAAATCTCCTTCCCTGCCGCCGGCACCCACCGCAATGGCTTCACCATCACCGACTCAGTAGATGAACTTGAGGAGTACACAGGTCCACAAGAGAGGTCGCACTCTTTTGTTTCTGCTTATGTTATGCATTGCTTAAAATTACCTGCTACTTTATTGTCCTGTTCACCTCTTAGACTCTAAGTCAGGTCCAAATTAATGTTCAAACTTGAGTTCTAAATTAGTTGTGGGGCACATATTGAGGCAGCAATGAATAGAGTCTCTATCTAATATCTGGTTCACCTAGGGTATGCCTATATTGTTCATCTTGGGTGGGAAAAAATAGTAAAGCAATCATCATCTGTATTTTTTATTAAATTAAAGCAATCATCGGCCTGCTATCATTATTTTTGGATCCATCCACTGGTTGTTACCATCACTCTAGATTTTTGCATGCTCTCCTAACATAATCTCACCATATTTTTTCATATGCATGTCAGATATTGTACACAGTCATACTGAACATGTGGAGAAAAAGAGAAGAGTTTTGCGCGGCAATACAATGTCATGCAGACATCGCTCCATGGTGGGTTCAATGGCAACCCCCCCTCTCCAGATTGTTATCCAAAGGAAGATATCTGTTCTGAGGCGGATTTAGACGTAGCTAACCCCCCAAGGTGTTTGCTCTAACTTGGCATGATGATGTTAGTCATATCATGCATATGTTGCCTTGTAGTGCCTACTTTCAACATCATATATGTCATCTGCTTAGTTTAGACATGTTCTGTAATGCCACCTATTTAGTTTCTATATCATATAAGGGAATTATGCAGTCTCGTGTCTTTTAGCCAGCCATATAATATATGTGAAATGTGCAATGCCATCCTGTTTAACCAGGCATCATATATTTGAATGATATCTTTCCCATCCTTTTCTTCATTACATTTCCATTTGTCGACAATGTTTGTACATTAAACTACTCTTCCTGCGAATCAGCCATTTGGGTGGGAGATAGAAAAATCTAGAGTGAAAACAAGGCCTTCAGAGCAGACAGTGCTACCTGTCAAAGCAGATCTCTTGTTGGGTCCCGATAGCTCCTCAAAGATGGATTCAGAGACAAATGACCAGTCATATTCCCCCACCGAGGTGTATGCTCTAACTTGGCACGGTTATAATGCTCATATCATGCATATGGTGTCTTGCATTGCATAGTTTAGACATCATATGCACAATATTCAGCACCATGTTCTTAGTTCATACATCATATATGTTAATGCCCTCTGCTTAGCATATAAATCACATATGTGAATTAAATCATGTGATCCTGATTACTTAGATAACATGTATGTGAATTATGTCATGCAATCCTGTTTAGTTATTCATCATATCTTTGAATTATGTTATGCTATGCTATCCAGTTTAGATAGACATATATATGTGAAATTATGTCATGCTATCCGTTTTAGTTAAACATTATACATGTCAACTATTTCATGCCCTATTTTTCCCACACTATCTATTGCATATGTCTCTCATACAATGTCTGTACATTCAACTATGTTTCCTGTTTATCAGCCATTTGAATTGGAGCGGGTGATGCCAGTATCTAGCGGAGTAAACACACGGTATTCAAATAAAACAGTGCTACCTCTTGGTGGAGATAGCACCCCAGTTGTACATGCACGAGAACCAGCCCTAGCACACATAACCCAGACTCTCGCAGATTGTACCCCTACTGCGATGGACAGAGAACCAGCTTCATGCAATCTAACCCCAACCCCGGCAGATAGTAACCCAGTTCTTGTTGACACATCACCATATCCATCACAGAGCTCCCAAACAAGAGCAGTTAGTAAGGCAGCTTCAGTGCCCAAAGCGCCAGTACTACCACGGCGAACCCCAACTCCACCAGTTAGTACACATATTCCAGTGGAGGAAGCACAACCAGCCAGTCGTAGTTTATCATCTATCATATTTGATGTTGTTAAATCCTATTTGCGTATGGAAATATTATACTGAAGATAAAGGAAAATGCCAGTTGTAGGTGTTTGTCCAGGAGTTATGTGTAAGTAATGTTATTCATGGCAATTACTTTGCTTTGTCCCATACATTCTACCTCCATGATGGTTACAATACAACAAAATTTCCCATTTTTCTCTATATAGAAGGACTGCTTTGGAAACTCAGGATGAGGTAACCTGTGCTAATACCTCTGCTATCTTAAAGAATGCTTGGTGGCATTATAGGAATTACCTAAAGAAAACGTACTTCACTGGCAAAGAAACTCATCAAATTCCCTGGCGTTCTCCTGAGACACATTTACTAGACAATGACTGGGAACACCTTGTTCTGTACTAGTCCCGAACCAACAATGTGGTAAGGTCTATGAGCTCATTTTCTATTTTAAGTACTATATTCTTGCGTCTTACTGTACTCTGTTCATGTAGAACAAGTGCTTAAACCTGAAGAAGAACTATTCTCATTTAAGATTCCATTGCTATCGTGCATACTAATTTGCTCTTCTATCACTGTATTTACTCATATAAACTTATTTTTAAATCGAAGGATCCAATCGAAATTCCAATGGCACAACAGATATGTTCACGTATATTTCTTTAACAGGTTTGCTCTTATCAATAGCTCTGTTGATTTCAGCTTCAATTATGTATACAATTGACTTCTCATATCATGCACATTACTAGCATCACAACAGAGCCAATAGTGTTGTTCTACATGTAGACCCGTGGTACCCATCTGAAATCTTGTTGTGTGATACGTCTCCAACGTATCTATAATTTTTGATTGTTCCATGCTATTATATTATCTGTTTTGGATGTTTAATGGGCTTTAATATGCACTTTTATATTATTTTTGGGACTAACCTATTAACCGAAGGCCTAGTGCAAATTGCTGTTTTTTTGCCTATTTCAGTGTTTCGCAGAAAAGGAATATCAAATGGAATCCAAACGGAATGAAACCTTCGCGAGGATCTTTTTTGGAACAAACGCAATCCAGGAGATTTGGAGTGGGGGTCAAGGAAGCAACGAGGCGACCACGAGGTAGGAAGGCGCGTCCAGGGGGGTAGGCACGCCCCCACCCTCGTGGGCCCCATGGAGCTCCACCGACCTACTTCTTTCGCCTATATATATACTCTTATACCCTAAAAACATCCACGAGAGCCACGAAACCAATTTTCCACCACCGCAACCTTCTGTACCCATGAAATCCCATCTTGGGGCCTTTTCCGGTGATCTACCGGAGGGGGATTTAATCACGGATGGCTTCTACATCAACACCATAGCCTCTCCGATGATGTGTGAGTTGTTTACCACAGACCTTCGGGTCCATAGTTATTAGCTAGATGGCTTCTTCTCTCTCTTTGGTTCTCAATACAAAGTTCTCCTTGATTTTCTTGGAGATCTATTCGATGTAATACTTTTTGCGGTGTGTTTGCTGAGACCCGATGAATTGTGGGTTTATGATCAAGATTATCTATGAACAATATTTGATTCTTCTCTGAATTCTTATATGCATGATTTGATATCTTTGCAAGTCTCTTCGAATTATCGGTTTAGTTTGGCCTACTAGATTGACCTTTATTGCAATGGGAGAAGTGCTTAGCTTTGGGTTCAATCTTGCGGTGCTCGATCCTTGTAAAAGGGAACCGAGACGTATTGTATTGTTGCCATCGTGGATAAAAATATGGGGTTTATATCATATTGCTTGAGTTTATCCCTCTACATCATATCATCTTGCCTAATGCGTTACTCTATTCTTATGAACTTAGTACTCTAGATGCATGCTGGATAGTGGTCGATGTGTGGAGTAATAGTAGTAGATCAGAATCGTTTCGGTCTACTTGACACGGATGTGATGCCTATGTTCATGATCATGCCTAGATATTCTCATAACTATGCACTTTTCTATCAATTCCTCGGCAGTAATTTGTTCACCCACCGTAATATATGCTATCTTGAGAGAAGCCACTAGTGAAACCTATGGCCCCTGGGTCTACTTTACATCATATAAGTTTTTGATCTATAATTCTAGTTACTATTTATTTTGCAATCTTTATTTTCCAATCTATACAACAAAAATATTTACCTTATTATCTTTATCAGATTTCACTTTTGCAAGTGGCCGTGAAGGGATTGGCAACCCCTTTATCGCGTTGGTTGCAAGGTTCTTGACTGTTTGTGCAGGTACTAGGAGACTAACATGTAGTCTCCTACTGGATTGATACCTTGGTTCTAAAAAACTGAGGGAAATACTTACGCTACTTTGCTGCATCACCCTTTCCTCTTCAAGCGAAAACCAATGCATGCTCAAGAGGCAGCAAGAAGGATTTCTGGCGCCGTTGTCAGGGAGATCTATGCCAAGTCAAGACATACCAAGTACCCCTCACAAACTCTTATCCCTCGCATTACATTATTTGCCATTTGCCTCTCATTTTCCTCTTCCCCACTTACCTTTGCCATTTTATTCGCCATTTTTCCGTCCGCTTCTTTTCGCCTGCTTCCTGTGTGCTTGTGTGTTAGATCGTCTATTTTGCTATCATGGCTAGCCCTTTCTCCCTTCCTTCGTCTCCCGATTTTGAAGTTCTTCACTTCAAACAAAGACAAGGAGAAAACTTCTAAGATGCTTGGCATAGGATGATAGAATCTTATCGTAGTTGCACTATAGCGGGAGATTTCAAGATTTTACTTCATAATTTTTATGTTGGGCTAACCATATCCTATAGACAACTCTTGGATTTTGCCGCTAAAGGGAATCTTATTGAAATTGATCCCAACATTGCTTATGAAATTATAGAGGGAATAGTAGGAGTGCTTCCCCCACAAAAGGAACTACATCTTACTCAAGAAGGAACCCAAATTTTAGAGAAATTGTGCGAATTGCAAAAATCTATTGAGCCTCTTAAAAATGTTGGTGGGAATCTTCACCATATGAATACATTGATCACTCTTTGCAATAAGCGGTTGGATGCTCTAGATCTAAAAATCTCTGAGCATGAAGGGAAACATAAGGAACCTCCCGGATCTGAGCATAAGTCCATTAAAAAGATAAACACCAAAGAGGGCAATACCTAGATCTATTCTTGTTTTTATGCCTAGCTAGGGACATTAAACGATAGCGCTTGTTGGGAGGCAACCCAATTTTATTTTTGTTCCTTGCTTTTTGTTCCTATTTAGTAATAAATAATTCATCTATCCTCTGTTATGATTGTGTTTTAAGTTTTAATTAGTGTTTGTGCCAAGTAAAGCGTTTGGGATCTTCTTGGGTGATTGTTATTTGATCTTGCTGAAAAAACAGAAAGTATGCACTCACGAGAATAATTTCCATTTTTTATGAGAGAGCGATAAAATGCCAATTCCAACTGCAGTAGATGAATTTACAAATTATTTAGGTTGTCCTAATTTTTCAGAAGTTTTGGAGTTATAGAAGTATTCGAAACCTACAGATTACTATAGACTGTTCTGTTTTTCGTGTGTTGTTTGCTTATTTTGATGAATCTATGGCTAGTATCGGGGGGTATGAACCATAGAGAAGTTGGAATACAGTATGTTTAACACCAATATAAATAAAGAATGAGTTCATTACAGTACCTTAAGGTGGTGGTTTGCTTTCTTATACTAACGAAGCTCATGAGATTTTCTGTTGAGTTTTGTGTTGTGAAGTTTTTAAGTTTTTGGGTAAAGATTTGATGGATTTTGGAACAAGGAGTGGCAAGAGCCTAAGCTTGGGGATTCCCAAGGCACCCCAAGGTAAAATTCAAGGACAACCAAAAGCCTAAGCTTGGGGATGCCCCGAAAGGCATCCCCTCTTTCGTCTTCGTCTATCGGTAACTTTACTTGAGGCTATATTTTTATTCACCACATGCTATGTGTTTTGCTTGGAGCGTCTTGTATGATTTGAGTCTTTGCTTTTTAGTTTACCACAATCATCCTTGCTGTACACACCTTTTGGAGAGACACACATGAATCGGAATTTATTAGAATACTCTATGTGCTTCACTTATATCTTTTGAGCTAGATAAATTTCGCTCTAGTGCTTCACTTATACCTTTTTAGAGCACGGTGGTGGTTTTATTTTATAGAAATTATTGATCTCTCATGCTTCACTTATATTATTATGAGAGTCTTTTAGAACAACATGGTAATTTTCTTTGGCTATAAAATTAGTCTTAATATGATAGGCAGCCAGGATGGGTATAATTCAAACTTTCATATAGAGTGCATTAAATACTATGAGAAGTTTGATACTTGATAGTTGTTTTGAGATATAAAGATAGTAATATTAGAGTCGTGCTAGTTGAGTAGTTGTGGAATTGAGAAATACTTGTGTTGAAGTTTACAAGTCCTGTAGCATGCACATATGGTAAACATTGTATGACAAATTTGTAGCATGAGGTGTTCTTTGATTGCTTTCCTTATGAGTGGCGGTCGGGGACGGGCGATGGTCTTTTCCTACCAATCTATCCCCCTAGGAGCATGCGCGTAGTGCTTGGTTTTGATGACTTGTAGATTTTTGAATAAGTATGTGAGTTCTTTATGACTAATGTTGAGTCCATGGATTATACGCACTCTTACCCTTCCATCACTGCTAGCCTCTTCGGTACCGTGCATTGCCCTTTCTCACCTCGAGAGTTGGTGCAAACTTCGCCGGTGCATCCAAACCCCGTGATATGATACGCTCTATCACACATAAGCCTCCTTATATCTTCCTCAAAATAGCCACCATACCTACCTATTATGGCATTTCCATAGCCATTCCGAGATATATTGCCATGCAACTTTCCACCGTTCTGTTTATTATGACACGCTCCATCATTATCATATTGCTTTGCATGATCATGTAGTTGACATCGTATTTGTGGCAAAGCCACCTTCATAATTCTTTCATACATGTCACTCTTGATTCATTGCACATCCCGGTACACCACCGGCGGCATTCACATAGAGTTATATTTTGTTCTAAGTATCGAGTTGTAATTCTTGAGTTGTAAGTAAATAAAAGTGTGATGATTTTCATTATTAGAGCATTGTCCCATGTGAGGAAAGTATGATGGAGACTATGATTCCCCCACAAGTCGGGATGAGATTCCAGACAAAAAAAGAGAGGCCAAAGAAGCCCAAACAAAAAAAGAGAGAAAAAGAGAGAAGGGGCAATGTTGCTATCCTTTTTCCACACTTGTGCTTCAAAGTAGAACCATGATCTTCATGAAAGAGAGTCTCTTATTTTGTCACTTTCATATACTAGTGGGAATTTTTCATTATAGAACTTGGCTTGTATATTCCAATGATGGGCTTCCTCAAAATGCCCTAGGTCTTCGCGAGCAAGCAAGTTGGATGCACACCCACTTAGTTTCTTCTGTTGAGCTTTCATATATTTATAGCTCTAGTGCATCCGTTGCATGGCAATCCCTACTCCTTGCATTGATATAAATTGATGGGCATCTCCATAGCCTGTTGGTTAGCCGCGCCAATGTGAGACTTTCTCCTTTTTGTCTTCTCACACAACCTCCATCATCATATTCTATTCCACCCATAGTGCTATGTCCATGGCTCGCGCTCATATATTGCGTGAAAGTTGAAAGAGTTTGAAAATGCTAAGTATGAAACAATTGCTTGGCTTGTCATCGGGGTTGTGAATGATGGGAGTATTTTGTGTGAGAAAAATGAAGCATGGCCAAACTATATGATTTTGTAGGGATAAGCTTTCTTTGGCTATGTTATTTTGATAAGACATAATTGCTTGGTTACACTACAAGAAATATGTCAACTTGTGACCTTGACTATTGGTCACTGAAAGGTCATTGTTTTTCATTTGTGACCTTTCTGTGACCAAAAACAAAAGGTCAAAAGCTGGCGGTCATAAACTGAAATTAACGACCTTCTCTGTGAGAAGGTCGTAGACATTTACGACCAAAATATGCCTATTGTTTTGTTTTGGTCACTAGCAGCCTCCCTAGGCCACGTAGGCATCCGACGTGGCAATCTGATGTGGCACAAGAATCAACCCGGTCCAATTCGATTTTCTACATGGGCCTAGCCCAACAATTCAGCCTTTTTAATGTATTTTTTTCCTGTGCTTTTATTAGCTACATGGGTCTGACCCAGTAATTTGGCCCATGTATTACTTTTCAGGCAAGCCCTTTTAATATATGTATTTTATGTTAATTTCGATTAGCTACATGGGCCTGGCCTACAATTTGTCCTTTTTATTTTCTAGCGCACACCATTTTGCAGTCAATTTATTTTTTATTTCCAGCTTTTTTTCCCAGCTCCAGTTTACAGATGGGTCCCAAATGTCAGATTTTTCACAGCTTATTAATAAGCAATATATATGTATATATCAAACAGACAGAAGAGAGAAAGCATATGAAAATCTTCAAATAATAGCTAAAATAAGTTTATTACAATATGCTATACAGAACAGAACACGTGAAACTACATACATTCATTCACATCACAACAACCAGTTTCCATACACTCATTCACATCACATCAACTAGTTTAACCATCGAATCTTGCATACCCAGGAACTTCAAACTTCACCCAGATCCACACAATCATAAATATTGGGATCTACAAATAGACCGCTCTGCCAGTACAAAAGCTAGCTACTCTTGGATACCACAGAACATGCTCTTCAACATGGGTAGAAGTCCTCAACGGAGTTCTACCAACAACACAAGTTCCATTCACCTACAAGAACATAATGGAATATCAAGTACTTGCATTCTTCAAGAAGATTACAACCAACATATATATGTAGAAGGACATCAGGAAAGCTGATGGAGCAAAATCAAACAACAGATAAATCAAGTAAACAGACCATTTGGAAAAAATATATTACCAGGCTTGAACATGAGCATAGAAAAGAAAACATGATTTCAGTGAAATTAAAACTGTCGATGAAAGCTGAATAACAGTGCAGCTGATTAGCTCCTAGTATGGAGGAACATCACAAAATTAAATAAGATGGTCGTGCAAGTTTCTATACAAGTATTCGTGATTACAGTTTGTTATTGTTGTCTAAATTCTCCAACATGCACAAAATTAACTAATACATCTGAATGTGCTACCAATGAAGCAAATTCTAAAAGATACACAGACATGGCTTAATTTGCCAACCATGTCATTCTATAAACACGCAGCAAACTCGACGATAACGTGTATAGTTATTTCCATATAACATGGGAAACATACCTACTGTCCACATATTTCATAATGTAAACAGCTAAATGCTACAGGAAATATATTATTGAGCATTTCTGCCCATCTTTCAAGACGACACCAGCATAACACTCTCACTATAACAAGATCCACACACACCACCATCTGCAGCAACCGCACACACAAAACAACCAAGGTTGAAGAGAGTGAGATTACCTTGTCGCCGTAGATCTTAGAAGACACCTCGTGCATGAGGAAGTCCTTGTCGTCCATTGCCAAGCAACAGGATGCTGGTGGAGCATCCCACATCGAGCCTACAGGAAGTTTTGCATATAGTTAGAAAACCCGGAAACGTACAGGATGGACTACCATAACATAGCATTGACGGAAAAAACTAAAGAGGATGTAACTGAACCTCCTGCAGCTCTAGCCTCTAGCATGCACCCGAGATTCAGTTCCCACGAATCTAGAAGAGCAATTAAATACATGGCAAAGAAGCTTTACAAGAAAAAAACTACTACTATAGATTGGAGTGAAATCAAAGTACGACTACTACTGTAGATTGCAAATAATATGAGCAAATCAAACAAAAATATCATTGCAAAATATATGGATTTATAGCTAGGATCAATAAGCTAAGATCAAATGTCATACTAATATGTTCTAATCATGTTCTTGCTTGCTGCAATCTAAAGAACATCACCACACAGACTACACATGCTAGGACTAGCATTGGTTAAAATAACTAATAATCACATGAAGTCCTACAATGAAGTAGGACCAGGACAGGTACTCCTCCTGATTAGTCACCACTTATAGCCACAAGTCAGTGATGCTCCAACACAACACTCATGGACTAAAATAACAAGATAAGATGTTACCAGACAAAGATGGCATTTGTATAGACCTTGAAAAAAACATACAAGTCAGGGATGCATATTGATTTTACTAATATGTTATAATTGTCTACTTTGGAGTTGCAGCATCAGTTAACAACATGCTACACTCTTAAGTATGTTAAGCAGCGCCTATTTATCTGAACTTAGTGTTGATAAAAAGTGTCTGCTGAATTCCATAGGGCAACATATGAAGTGAGGAGATTTATTCCTCATGACACTACAAGTAAATATCAAGAACACAAACTAATGGGTATATATGCATGCTTAGGATGGAGCATACAAAACAAGCAGAATTTTCATTGTATTAAGAAAAGGTCAGGACTTTAGTATTATAATCCATAGCATGCACAAAATTGATCTTTTCATAGTACTACATTCATTGTCGTCATCGGCATAAAAAACTATAGTATTGAAATGCTTGGTTTTTTCAGAAACTTCGCTTGCAATAGTCAAAGTAATTGTCATGCCAAATCTGTTCAACAAAATTGATAATCTAGAAGTCCATCATCTGATGACTCGAAATACCTAGAGACAGAAAATTTAATCACCACTTTAGAGACCAGGACTCACTCATCAAGAAAACACCTTATTTGTGCAACAGATCATACATAGTCATGTCTGTCATTTAACCACCACAAAGGTGAAATGAGAACCAACGGCACAATGTCCAAAAAAGGCCAGCGGGATGAAGCTATAGCCAGCTAGCTATGCACCATCGGTGTCTATACGTCCAGCTCAGAAGCATAACATGGCTAACATAAGGAGCGACACAACAATTATTGTGCTACCACAGAAAAATGGGATTCAAACCTAACGTAGCCCTTGTATCGAAATAAAAATGCTAGTAGAGTGATGCTTGCTGCTTGATCCTTGTCACTACATGGCCATTCGGTGTCGTCGCCCAGTCCTGAATCCTGAGTGCAAAGAGGACCCCCTGCTCTAGCGAGTGGACTAATGGAAAAGAGACGATTAAGGTTCTCATTACTGCCACAAAACCAACAATGCTTAATTTCGGGTGGAGATGCTCTAATCATCCTTTTCCTCCTTTTACTAATGCTCTTGACCATGTACAACGCACGCATTCTACCATCAAAATGAAAATATAGCACCAACAAACATATTGCTAACCACTGAACACATATTGGACAAGAACAAACAGCAACCAAATCAAACAGATTTGCAAGCATACGACAGAACCGTATATATAGCAAGTAATGAAAGATGAGCCTATTTATTTCGAATCATCCCCTCTCAAGATCGGAATCCACTCAAATCTCAATCTGCTGTCGGCCAATATCAGGTCGAGATTTGCAGCACGCGAAGGAGGAGCTAGGGCGGGTGGAGGGGAGGGGAGGGGTTGGATTCATACCTTCGGATTCATACGCACGGCCGATCTGCCAACGGCCTTGGTGAGGATGTAGAAGAGGGAGCCGACGTTGCAGGCCGCCGCCACCCACAGGTAGGCCGTGCCACCCCCGCACGCTGTGTACGCGCCTGCACACACGAAAAAATAGTGATCGAATCATAACCAGGAAGGAAATCAGATGGCGATTCGAGATCAGGAAATTGACAGCACACGTGTAACACGGAGGGGGCAGGGCGGTTCACGATCTGTTGCTGCCACTGCCACTGCGTGTCCCAGATCGAATCGAACCGAACCTACAACCCTAGATCGAATCGAATCAAATCAAGGGGGAAACATGGTAATCAGAGGAAGAAAAGAGCTCACCTCGCCATGGCCATCGATGGAGGTTAGAGGAGGGAGGCCCTCGCTGCCACGCCGCGGATCCGTCCATGTCACGGCGGCTAACGACTAGAGGAGTCTCGCCCGCGATAAGGTGGTCGAAACCCTAGCCGTCGGAGGGTGGCGCGTGGCCGCTGTAGGATGCGCGGGTCAGATCTGGTCCGAGGGGAGGATGAAGCAGAGGTAGGGGGTCATAGTGGTGCGCTGGGAGCCACCGATTGCCGCCAAAACTCGCCAGATCGGTCGCTGTAGGTGGCGGCGGGAAGAGGAGTTATGGGGGAGAGAGAGATGGGGCTCGCGAGAAGAGAGGGGTCGTGGGGTTTCTGTCTTTCTCCTTTTTTTCTCTCATTTCTTTTGGCTCTGCCAGCTAGCCAATCACATGCGAGGCCACAGATCCCTCCCCAGGAACAAATCTTAGCCATCCACTCCACCTACATCCAACATTCCAAAACCCTCCCCTCATCCAACACACCTTTGTCTTTTTTCTCTTTTTTTCAATCAGTTTATTATTCGCCTCTCTTTTGAGAAGACCATACCCAATATTTGTTTCAAAACTGGACCGCACCAATTTTCAAAAATATTAGACAATATTTTATGTTCAATTAATCACCTTTGTCTTTTTTCTCTTTTAACTAAATGTTTGCATATTAAAAAATTTGAACTATAGATGCTTCCTTGTTTGCTTTTTATTTTTTTGAAAAATCTTTTATGGATACATAAGTAGCTAATTCATCATAGATACAAAAAGAGTTATGGATGATTTCACCCCTAACTATGAACGGTCATGCCCACCGTTTTGATCGCATTTTGAAACACGCATAGAAAATTCATCTTATGGCCACATTCATCGCATAGATTGTTTAAATGATATCATATTTTGCACAAGGGTGCGTTTTGGAATGGAAAACAATGTTTCCTAAGGAATTTTTCATTTTCTTTGGACGAAAAAATCATTTTTCATTTTTGAGTGTCCAAAATTAGTTTTTTTGTGAAGGACCTACCATATATTTGTTGCAAAATTGGCCAAATTAATTTTATAAAATATTAGGCAATGTTTAATTCACAATTGACCAATTTTTTTGGTGTAAAAAGTTTTGATCTACCTCTCATGAAAAAAACAAATTTCTGCTGATTCAGTTGGAAGCAGGTCAAATTTGAACTACAACTACCTCATAGTTTGCTATTTATTTTTTTAATCATTTCTAGGTACATAAGTATCTATTTAATCAGAGAAATATCAAAAGTTTTCCAAGATTCAGCATCTAGCTAGGAACGGTCATTCCCGTCGTTTTGACCGCATTTTAAAACAGGCATAAAAAAATTCAAAAAAGAATCAAGAAACTGGAAAACCTTCGCATTGTGTCATTATACATGACCAAGTTACCAGGAAAAATAATAAACTTGTAACACGGCAATTATTTTAAAAAAGTGTTCTCAGAAATGAGCTATCAGGCGTGAAGATTCAGGGTTTTCAAGCCAAATGATCAATCTTATGGCCACATTCATGGCATAGTTTGTTCAAATGCTCTCATATTGTGCAAAAGGATGCATCTTGGAATTCCAAACAATGTTTACTAAGGGATTTTTCATTTTCTTTGCACGGAAAATTCATTTTCCATTTTCCGAGTGCCCGAATTGCGTTTTTTTTGTGAAGGACCTACCATATATTTGTTGCAAAATTGCACCAAATCATTTTTCTAAAATACTAGGCCATATTTTATTCACAATTGACCAAATGGTTGGGTGTCAAAAGCCTTGGTCCACCTCAGGTGAAAAAGACAAATTCCCACCGATTCAGTAGGAAGCGGGTCAAATTTGAACTGCAGCTGCCTCATAGTTTGCTCTTTATTTTTTCAAAAAATCATTTCTAGGTACATAAGTATCTATTTAATAAGAGAAACACCAAAAAAAATTCCAAGATTCAACCACTAGCTAGGAACGGTCATGCCCGCCGTTTTGACCGCATTTTGAAACTGGCATAGAAAATTCAAAAAAATTCAAAAAATTGGGAAACCTTCACATTGTGTCATTATATGTGACCAAGTTTCCAGGAAAAATAATAAACTTGTAATACGACAATTATTTTAAAAACGTGTTCTCAGAAATGAGCTATCATGCGTGAAGATTTAGGGTTTTCAAGCCAAATGATCAATCTTATGGCCACATTCATGGCATAGTTTGTTCAAATGATCTCATATTGTGCAAAAGGATGCATCTTGGAATTCCAAACAATGTTGACTAAGGGATTTTTCATTTTCTTTGCACGGAAAATTCATTTTCCATTTTCCGAGTGCCCGAATTGAGTTTTTTTGTGAAGGACCTACCATATATTTGTTGCAAAATTGCACCAAATCATTTTTCTAAAATACTAGGCCATATTTGATTCACAATTGACCAAATGTTTGGGTGTCAAAAGCCTTGATCCACCTCCGATGAAAAAGATAAATTCCTGCCGATTTAGTAGGAAGCGGGTCAAATTTGAACTGCAGCTGCCTCATAGTTTGCTCTTTATTTAAAAAAATCATTTCTAGGTACATAGGTATCTATTTAATCAGAGAAACACCAAAAAAATTCCAAGATTCAACCACTAGCTAGGAACGGTCATGCCCGCCATTTTGATCGCATTTTGAAACGGGCATAAAAAATTTAAAAAATCAAAAAATTGGGAAACCTTTGCATTGTGTCATTATATGTGACCAAGTTTCCAGGAAAAATAATAAACTTGTAATAGGACAATTATTTTAAAAAAGTGTTCTCAGAAATGAGCTATCACGCGTGAAGATTCAGGGTTTTCAAGCCAAATGATCAATCTTATGGCCACATTCATGGCATAGTTTGTTCAAATGATCTCATATTGTGCAAAAGGGTGCATATTGGAATTCCAAACAATGTTGCCTAAGGGAGGTTTCATTTTCTTTTCACGGAAAATTCATTTTCCATTTTTCGAGTGCCCGAAATGAGTTTTTTGTGAAGGAACTACCATATTTTTGTTGCAAAATTAGACCAAATCAATTTTCTAAAATACTAGGCCATATTTAATGCACAATTGACAAAATGGTTGGGTGCCAAAAGTTTTGACCCACCTCTAGTGAAAAATACAAATTCCCGCCGATTCAGTAGGAAGCAGGTCAAATTTAAATTACAGCTACCTTATTGCTTGCTCTTTATTTTTTCAGAAAATCATTTCTAGTTACATAAGTATCTATTTAAGCATAAATACATGGTTTCGTGGTGATACATCGAGGTTGGGATGGTGGCCCAGGTCCCCAACTCCAAAGCGCATGAACTCGCATGCCTGGTGCGTGGTCACCGCGTGACCTTGGCGTTGACATGCGTTCTGGGAGGCCTAGGCATGTCTAGCGGGTTGGGCACTCCCCGGGTAGGTTCTAGGAAGAAAATTACAACAGAAGAATCTCACGAGGAGACCGACCTATGCTCAAAGATGAATTAGCAGCCAAGTGTTTGATTGGCAGTACGAGAAATGCACATGGCCAATGGGCGTGAGTTTTGGCTGAGGATGATCATCTACTAAGAAGAATGTCTTCGAAAATTTTCAGATGAAAAGGAGGATCCTAGGTGGCACTTGCTTTGCAAAGTACCACACTGGACAAAAATATGAATGTTGAAGCTGGGCTCAAAATAATGAATGGATTGAGCTGAAATTTGGTGGAGGATGGTTATTTGGGCATTGGAAATCACCGTAGAAAATTGATACCATTTGGACATGCCAAATTGGCACTTCCTTCATAATGCTCTTCTATGGACAGAAACTTGGGAAAACTAGTGAGAGAAATTGGATGAATGAAATGAGCTCAAATTTGGTGTAGGTAAGTTACATAGGTATGGTTATGCCTTGGTAGGATTTCATATCATTTGGGTTAGCCTAGCTAGTACTTACTTCACAAAGCTTCTCTCGAGGTAGAAACTTTGGAAATTTCCTGAGAAAGATTTACTAGGAAAATGGAGCTGAATATTATCATGTGGAAATGATTTGGGTATGGAAGAGTGTCCAAAGAGTTTGAGGGTAATAGGAGGGGTCTAGATAACACTTGCTTTGCAACGTGCCAATCTGGCCATAAAATATAAATTGAACCTGGGCTCACATAGATAATTTGACTGAGCTGCAATTTGGAGGAGGGTGATAATTTGAGCATATGAAGGAACTGTATAAATTTCATGTCATTTGGATATATAAAAAAGGTACTTCCTTCACAATGCTTCTACGTGGACAAAAACTTTGGAAATTTTCCGAGGAAGATTTGTTAGGCAAATGGAGCTGAATTTTGTCATGCGGCAATGATTTGGATAGGAAAGAGTGCCCAAGAATTCCGAGGGCAATCAAGAATATATAAATAGCACTTCCTTCATAAAGTGATGTTGTGAACAGAATAGGAAAATGAATATTGTTGAATTATTTTTGAACTAGGCAAGGAAGTATTTTTTACATATTTGACGAAGATATGACCCAAAGAATATATGAGATTTTTTTGGGAATTTTTGGAATGACATAAGTATAGGTTGCTTCACAACCTAGGGCAAAAATTGACACATGGACATGACACATAGGCAAAACTGATGAGGTGGCGCCAAGTAATACCAATCCAGCACAATTTACAAGGTTATGACCATCTATATTGGTCATGATCAACTAGAAATAAGGTAGCAGACTACTGATGTCTGCTTTGTGACCATTTCGTGTAAGGAAATTACGACCTTTCTGACCAAAATGGTCGCAATGGTTTAGGGTTTTGAGCGCCCCGAACAACTTTTTGACCAATTGGTCTAAAATGGTCATAGATTTATGAGCAATTCTTCCAGGGTCACTGACAGAAGGTCATATGTTGACATATTTCTTGTAGTGTTAGCATGCTTGAAGTATTATTATTTTTATGTCAACATTAAACTTTTGTGTAGAATCTTTTGGATCTAAACATTCATGCCGCAATAAAGAGAATTACATTGAAAATTATGTTAGGTAGCATTCCACATCAAAAATTCTGTTTTTATCATTTACCTACTCGAGGACGAGCAGGAATTAAGCTTGGGGATGCTTGATACGTCTCCAACGTATCTATAATTTTTGATTGTTCCATGCTATTATATTATCTGTTTTGAATGTTTAATGGGCTTTAATATGCACTTTTATATTATTTTTGGGACTAACCTATTAACCGAAGGCCCAGTGCAAATTGGTATTTTTTTTTGCCTATTTCAGTGTTTCATAGAAAAGGAATATCAAACGGAACGAAACCTTCGCGAGGATCTTTTTTGGAACAAACGCAATCCAGGACACTTGGAGTGGAGGTCAAGGAAGCAACGAGGCGGCCACAAGGTAGGGAGGCGCGCCCAGGGGAGTAGGCGTGCCGCCACCCTCGTGGGCCCCACGGAGCTCCACCGACCTACTTCTTTCGCATATATATATATATATATATACTCTTATACCTTGAAAACACCCAGGAGAGCCACGAAACCACTTTTCCACTGCCGCAACCTTCTGTACCCATGAGATCCCATCTTGGGGCCTTTTCCGGCGATCTGCCGAAGGGGGATTCGATCACGGAGGGCTTCTTCATCAACACCATAGCCTCTCCGATGATGTGTGAGTAGTTTACCATATGCCTTCGGGTCCATAGTTATTATCTAGATGGCTTCTTCTCTCTCTTTGGTTCTCAATACAAAGTTCTCCTCGATGTTCTTGGAGATCTATTCGATGTAATACTTTTTGCTGTGTGTTTGCCGAGATCTGATGAATTGTGGGTTTATGATCAATATTATCTATGAACAATATTTGATTCTTCTCTGAATTCTTATATGCATGATTTGATATCTTTGCAAGTCTCTTCGAATTATCGGTTTAGTTTGGCCTACTAGATTGATCTTTGTTGCAATGGGAGAAGTGACAGAAAGGGAACCGGCACGTATTGTATTGTTGCCATCGAGGATAAAAAGATGGGGTTTATATCATATTGCTTTAGTTTATCCCTCTACATCATGTCATCTTGCCTTATGCATTACTCTGTTCTTATGAACTTAATACTCTAGATGCATGCTGGATAGCGGTCGATGTGTGGAGTAATAGTAGTAGATGCAGAATCATTTTGGTCTACTTGACACGGACGTGATGCCTATGTTCATGATCATGCCTAGATATTCTCATAACTATGCACTTTTCTATTAATTGCTCGGCATTAATTTTTTCACCCACCGTAATGTTGGAAATATGCCCTAGAGGCAATAATAAAATGGTTATTATTATATTTCTTTGTTCATGATAATTGTCTATTGTTCATGCTATAATTGTGTTATCCGGAAATCGTAATACATGTGTGAATACATAGACCACAACACGTCCCTAGTGAGCCTCTAGTTGACTAGCTCGTTGATCAAAAGATAGTCATGGTTTCCTGACTATGGACATTGGATGTCATTGATAACGGGATCACATCATTAGGAGAATGATGTGATGGACAAGACCCAATCCTAAGCATAGCTCAAATATCGTGTAGTTCGTTTGTTGTAGCTTTTCCGAATGTCAAGTATCATTTCCTTAGACCATGAGATTGTGCAACTCCCGGATACCGTAGGAGTGCCTTGGGTGTGCCAAACGTCACAACGTAAATGGGTGACCATAAAGGTACACTACAAGTATCTCGAAAAGTGTCTGTTGGGTTGGCACGAATCGAGACTGGGATTTGTCACTCCGTGTGACGGAGAGGTATCTCTGGGCCCACTCGATAATGGATCATCATAATGAGCTCAATGTGACCAAGCGGTTGATCACGGGATCATGCATTACGACGCAAGTAAAGTGACTTGCCGGTAACGAGATTGAACAAGGTATTGGGATACCGACGATCGAGTCTCGGGCAAGTAACATACCGACTTACAAAGGGAATTGTATACGGATTGATTGAATCCTCGACATCATGGTTCATCCTGTGAGATCATTGTGGAGCATGTGGGAGCCAACATGGGTATCCAGATCCCGCTGTTGGTTATTGACCCGAGAGGCGTCTCGGTCATGTCTGCATGTCTCCCGAACCCGTAGGGTCTACACACTTAAGGTTCGGTGACGCTAGGGTTGTAGAGATATTAGTATGCAGTAACCCGAAAGTTGTTCGGAGTCCTGGATGAGATCCCGGACGTCATGAGGAGTTCCGGAATGGTCCGGAGGTAAAGATTTATATATATAGGAAGTCCAGTTTCGGCCATCGGGAAGGTTTCGGGGGTCGCCCGTATTGTACCGGGACCACCGGAACGGTCCCGGGGGTCCACCGGGTGGGGCCACTTATCCCGGAGGGCCCCATGGGCTTAAGTGGGAGAGGAACCAGCCCCTGGTGGGCTGGTGCGCCCCCCCTTGGGCCTCCCTTGCGCCTAGGGTTGGGGGCGCCCCCCACTTGGCTTTTGGGGGGAAGCCACCCCTTGGCCGCCGCCCCCTTGGAGATTGCATCTCCTAGGGACGGCGCCCCCCCCAAGGCCCCTATATAAAGAGGGGGGAGGGAGGGCAGCCGCACCCTGGCTCTTGGCGCCTCCCTCTCCCTCCATAACACCTCTCCTCCCCGCTTGCGCTTGGCGAAGCCCTGCCGGGATCCTGCTGCATTCACCACTACGCCGTCGTGCTGCTGGATCTTCATCAACCTCTCCTTCCCCCTTGCTGGATCAAGAAGGAGGAGACGTCTTCCCAACCGTATGTGTGTTGAACGCGGAGGTGCTGTCCGTTCGGCACTTGGTCATTGGTGATTTGGATCACGACGAGTACAACTCCATCAACCCCGTTCTCTTGAACGCTTCCGCGCGTGATCTACAAGGGTATGTAGATGCAATCCTCTCTCCCTCGTTGCTAGATGACTCCATAGATTGATCTTGGTGATGCGTAGAAAATTTTAAAATTCTGCGACGTTCCCCAACAGTGGCATGATGAGCTAGGTCTATGTGTAGTTTCTATGCACGAGTAGAACACAAAGCAGTTGTGGGCGTGGATATTGTCAATTTGCTTGCCGTTACAAGTCTTATCTTGATTCGGCAGCATCGTGGGATGAAGCGTCCCGGACCGACCTTACACATACGCTTACGTGAGACTGGTTCCACCGATTGACATGCACTAGTTGCATAAGGTGGCTGGCAGGTGTCTGTCTCTCCCACTTTAGTCGGATCGGATTGGATGAAAAGGGTCCTTATGAAGGGTAAATAGAAATTGGAATATCACGTTGTGGTTTTGGCGTAGGTAAGAAATGTTCTTGCTAGAAACCTATAGCAGCCACGTAAAAACTTGCAACAACAATTAGAGGACGTCTAAATTGTTTTTGCAGCATGTGCCGTGTGATGTGATATGGCCAAAAGGATGTGATGAATGATATATGTGATGTATGAGATTGATCATGTTCTTGTAATAGGAATCACGACTTGCATGTCAATGAGTATGACAACCGGCAGGAGCCATAGGAGTTGTCTTTATTTATTTATGACATGCGTGTCAACATAAACGTCATGTAGTTACTTTACTTTATTGCTAAAGCGTTAGCCATAGTAGTAGAACTAATAGATGACGAGACAACTTCAAGAAGACACGATGATGGAGATCATGATGATGGAGATCATGGTGTCATGCCGGTCACAACGATGATCATGGAGCCCCGAAGATGGAGATCAAAAGGAGCAAATGATATTGGCCATATCATGTCACTATTTGATTGCATGTGATGTTTATCATGTTTTACATCTTATTTGCTTAGAACGACGGTAGCTTAAATAAGATGATCCCTCGTAATAATTTCAAGAAAGTGTTCCCCCTAACTGTGCACCGTTGCGAAGGTTCGTTGTTTCGAAGCACCACGTGATGATCGGGTGTGATAGATTCTAATGTTCGAATACAACGGGTGTAAGCCAGATTTACACACACAATACACTTAGGTTGACTTGACGAGCCTAGCATGTACAGACATGGCCTCGGAACACAGAAGACCTAAAGGTCGAGCATGAGTCATATAGAAGATACGATCAACATGAAGATGTTCACCGATGTTGACTAGTCCGTCTCACGTGATGATCGGACACGACCTAGTTAACTCGGATCATGTTTCACTTACATGACTGGAGGGATGTCTATCTAAGTGGGAGTTCATTGAATAATTTGATTAGATGAACTTAATTATCATGAACTTAGTCTAAAATCTTCAACGCGTTCCTAGAGAAAACCAAGCTGAAAGACGATGGTAGCAACTATACGGACTGGGTCTGGAACCTGAGGATCATCCTCATAGCTGCCAAGAAAGATTATGTCCTAGAAGCACCGCTAGGTGACGCACCTGTCCCAGAGAACCAAGACGTTATGAACGCTTGGCAGTCACGTGCTGATGATTACTCCCTCGTTCAGTGCAGCATGCTTTACAGCTTAGAACCGGGGCTCCAAAAGCGTTTTGAGAGACACGAAGCATATGAGATGTTCGAAGAGCTGAAAATTGTTTTTCAAGCTCATGCCCGGGTCGAGAGATATGAAGTCTCCGACAAGTTCTTCAGCTGTAAGATGGAGGAAAATAGTTCTGTCAGTGAGCACATACTCAAAATGTCTGGGTTGCATAACCGCTTGACTCAGCTGGGAGTTAATCTCCCGGATGACCCGATCATTGACAGAATCCTTCAGTCGCTTCCACCGAGCTACAAGAGCTTTGTGATGAACTTCAATATGCAGGGGATGGAAAAGACCATTCCTGAGGTATATTCAATGCTGAAATCAGCGGAGGTGGAAATCAAAAAGGAACATCAAGTGTTGATGGTGAATAAAACCACTAAGTTCAAGAAAGGCAAGGGTAAAAAGAACTTCAAGAACGACGACAAGGGAGTTGCCGCGCCCGGTAAGCAAGCTGCCGGGAAGAAGCCAAAGAATGGACCCAAGCCCGAGACTGAGTGTTTTTATTGCAAGGGAAGTGGTCACTGGAAGCGGAACTGCCCCAAATACTTAGCAGACAAGAAGGCCGGCAACACTAAAGGTATATGTGATATACATGTAATTGATGTGTACCTTACCAGTACTCGTAGTAGCTCCTGGGTATTTGATACCGGTGCAGTTGCTCACATTTGTAACTCAAAGCAGGAGCTGCGGAATAAACGGAGACTGGCGAAGGACGAGGTGACGATGCGCGTCGGGAATGGTTCCAAGGTCGATGTGATCGCCGTCGGCACGCTGCCTCTACATTTACCTACGAGATTAGTTTTAAACCTCAATAATTGTTATTTAGTGCCAGCTTTGAGCATGAACATTGTATCAGGATCTCATTTAATTCGAGATGGATACTCATTTAAATCCGAGAATAATGGTTGTTCTATTTATATGAGAGATATGTTTTATGGTCATGCTCCGTTGGTGAATGGTTTATTCTTAATGAATCTCGAGCGTAAGGTTACACATATTCATAGTGTGAATACCAAAAGATGTAAGGTTGATAATGATAGTCCCACATACTTGTGGCACTGCTGCCTTGGTCACATAGGTGTCAAACGCATGAAGAAGCTCCATGCAGATGGACTTTTAGAGTCTCTTGATTACGAATCATTTGACACGTGCGAACCATGCCTCATGGATGAAATGACCAAGAGTCCGTTCTGAGGAACAATGGAGCGAGCAACCAACTTATTGGAAATCATACATACTGATGTGTGCGGTCCAATGAGTGTTGAGGCTCACGGTGACTATCGTTATGTTCTCACCCTCACTGATGACTTGAGTAGATATGGGTATGTCTACTTAATGAAACACAAGTCTGAGACCTTTGAAAAGTTCAAGGAATTTCAGAGTGAGGTTGAGAATCAACGTGACAGGAAAATCAAGTTCTTGCAATCAGATCGTGGGGGAGAATACTTGAGTCACGAATTTGGCACACACTTAAGAAAATGTGGAATAGTTTCACAACTCACGCTGCCTGGAACACCTCAGCGTAATGGTGTGTCCGAACATCGTAATCGCACTCTATTAGATATGGTGTGATCTATGATGTCTCTTACCGATTTACCGCTGTCATTTTGGGGCTATGCTTTAGAGACTGCCGCATTCACTCTAAATAGGGCTCCGTTGAAATCCGTTGAGACGACACCGTATGAATTATGGTTTGGGAAGAAACCTAAGCTGTCGTTTCTAAAAGTTTGGGGATGCGATGCTTATGTCAAGAAACTTCAACCTGAAAAGCTCGAACCCAAATCGGAAAAATGCGTCTTCATAGGATACCCTAAAGAAACTATTGGGTATACCTTCTACCTCAGATCCGAAGGCAAGATCTTTGTTGCCAAGAATGGGTCCTTTCTAGAGAAAGAGTTTCTCTCGAAAGAAATAAGTGGGAGGAAAGTAGAACTTGATGAAGTATTACCTCTTGAACCGGTAAGTGGCGCAGCTCAAGAAAATGTTCCTGAGGTGCCTGCACCGACTAGAGAGGAAGTTGATGATGATGATCATGAAACTTCAGATCAAGTTTCTACTGAACTTCGTAGGTCCACGAGGACACGTTCCGCACCAGAGTGGTACAACAACCCTGTCTTTGAAATCATGTTGTTAGACAAGGGTGAACCTTCAAACTATGAAGAAGCGATGGCGGGCCCGAATTCCGACAAATGGCTGGAAACCATGAAATCCGAGATAGGATCCATGTATGAAAACGAAGTATGGACTTTGACTGACTTGCCCGATGATCGGCGAGCCATAGAAAATAAATGGATCTTTAAGAAGAAGACAGACACGGATGGTAATGTGACCATCTATAAAGCTCTGCTTGTCGCTAAGGGTTATCGACAAGTTCAAGGGGTTGACTACGATGAGACTTTCTCACCCGTAGCGAAGCTGAAGTCCGTCCGAATCATGTTAGCAATTGCCGCATTCTATGATTATGAGATATGACAAATGGATGTCAAAACGGCATTCCTTAATGGTTTCCTTAAGGAAGAATTGTATATGATGCAGCCGGAAGGTTTTGTCGATCCTAAGAATGCTGACAAGGTGTGCAAGCTCCAACGCTCGATTTATGGGCTGGTGCAAGCATCTCGGAGTTGGAACATTCGTTTTGATGAGATGATCAAAGCGTTTGGGTTTACGCGGACTTATGGAGAAGCCTGCATTTACAAGAAAGTGAGTGGGAGCTCTGTAGCATTTCTCATATTGTATGTGGATGACATACTGTTGATGGGAAATGATATAGAATTCTTGGAAAGCATAAAGGCCTACTTGAACAAGTGTTTTTCAATGAAGGATCTTGGAGAAGCTGCTTATATATTAGGCATCAAGATCTATAGAGATAGATCGAGACGCCTCATTGGTCTTTCACAGAGTACGTACCTTGACAAGATATTGAAGAATTTCAAAATGGATCAGTCAAAGAAGGGGTTCTTTCCTGTATTGCAAGGTACGAGATTGAGCACGGCTCAATGCCCGACCACGGCAGAAGATAGAGAAAAGATGAGTGTCGTCCCCTATGCCTCGGCCATAGGGTCTATCATGTATGCTATGCTATGTACCAGACCTGATGTAAACCTTGCCGTAAGTTTGGTAGGAAGGTACCAAAGTAATCCCGGCATGGAACACTGGATAGCGGTCAAGAATATCCTGAAGTACCTGAAGAGGACTAAGGATATGTTTCTCGTTTATGGAGGTGACGAAGAGCTCGTCGTAAAGGGTTACGTCGATGCTAGCTTCGACATAGATCTAGATGACTCTAAGTCACAAACCGGATACGTGTATATTTTGAATGGTGGGGCAGTAAGCTGGTGCAGTTGCAAGCAAAGCATTGTGGCTGGATCTACATGTGAAGCGGAGTACATGGCAGCCCCGGAGGAAGCACAAGAAGCAGTCTGGGTGAAGGAGTTCATTACCGACCTAGGAGTCATACCCAATGTGTCGGGCCCGATGACTCTATTCTGTGACAACACTGGAGCTATTGCCCTTGCCAAGGAGCCCAAGTTTCATAGGAAGACCAGGCATATCAAGCGTCGCTTCAACTCTATTCATGAAAGTGTTCAAAATGGAGACATAGAGATTTGTAAAGTACATACAGACCTGAATATGGCAGATCCATTGACTAAACCTCTCCCTAGAGCAAAACATGATCAACACCAGAACTGCATGGGTGTCCGGTTCATCACAATGTAACTAGAATATTGACTCTAGTGCAAGTGGGAGACTATTGGAAATATGCCCTAGAGGCAATAATAAAATGGTTATTATTATATTTCTTTGTTCATGATAATTGTCTATTGTTCATGCTATAATTGTGTTATCCGGAAATCGTAATACATGTGTGAATACATAGACCACAACACGTCCCTAGTGAGCCTCTAGTTGACTAGCTCGTTGGTCAAAAGATAGTCATGGTTTCCTGACTATGGACATTGGATGCCATTGATAACGGGATCACATCATTAGGAGAATGATGTGATGGACAAGACCCAATCCTAAGCATAGCTCAAAGATCGTGTAGTTCGTTTGCTGTAGCTTTTCCGAATGTCAAGTATCATTTCCTTAGACCATGAGATTGTGCAACTCCCGGATACCGTAGGAGTGCCTTGGGTGTGCCAAACGTCACAACGTAACTGGGTGACTATAAAGTTACACTACAGGTATCTCCAAAAGTGTCTGTTGGGTTGGCACGAATCGAGACTGGGATCTGTCACTCCTGTGACGGAGAGGTATCTCTGGGCCCACTCGGTAATGCATCATCATAATGAGCTCAATGTGACCAAGTTGTTGATCACGAGATCATGCATTACAGCGTGAGTAAAGTGACTTGCCGGTAGCGAGATTGAACGAGGTATTGGGATACCGATGATCGAGTCTCGGGCAAGTAACATACCGACTAACAAAGGGAATTGTATACGGATTGATTGAATCCTCGACATCGTGGTTCATCCGATGAGATCATCGTGGAGCATGTGGGAGGCAACATGGGTATCCAGATCCCGCTGTTGGTTATTGACCGGAGAGGCGTCTTGGTCATGTCTGCATGTCTCCCGAACCCGTAGAGATATTAGTATGCAGTAACCCAAAAGTTGTTCGGAGTCCCAGATGAGATCCCGGACATCACGAGGAGTTCCGGAATGGTCCGGAGGTAAAGATTTATATATAGGAAGTCCAGTTTCGGCCATCGGGAAGGTTTCGGGGGTCGCCGGTATTGTACCGGGACCACCGGAAGGGTCCCGGGGGTCCACCGGGTGGGGCACCTATCCTGGAGGGCCCCATGGGCTGAAGTGGGAGAGGAACCAGCCCCTGGTGGGCTGGTGCACCCCCCCTTGGGCCTCCCTTGCGCCTAGGGTTGGGAAACCCTAGGGGTGGGGGCGCCCCCCACTTGGCTTTGGGGGGAAGCCACCCCTTGACCGCCGCCCCTTGAAGATTGCATCTCCTAGGGCTGGCGCCCCCTAAGGCCCCTATATAAAGAGGGGGGCAGGGAGGGCAGCCGCACCCTGGCTCTTGGCGCCTCCCTCTCCCTCCGTAACACCTCTCCTCCCCACTTGCGCTTGGCGAAGCCTTGCCGGGATCCTGCTGCATCCACCACCACGCCGTCGTGCTGCTGGATCTTCATCAACCTCTCCTTCCCCCTTGCTGGATCAAGAAGGAGGAGACGTCTTCCCAACTGTACGTGTATTGAACGCGGAGGTGCTGTCCGTTCGGCACTTGGTCATCGGTGATTTGGATCACGACGAGTACGACTCCATCAACCCCGTTCTCTTGAACGCTTCCACGCGCGATCTACAAGGGTATGTAGATGCACTCCTCTCTCCCTTGTTGCTAGATGACTCCATAGATTGATCTTGGTGATGCGTAGAAAATTTTAAAATTCTGCTATGTTCCCCAACACGTAATATATGCTATCTTGAGAGAAGCCACTAGTGAAACCTATGGCCCCTGGGTCTACTTTACATCATATAAGTTTCCGATCTATAATTCTAGTTTACTATTTATTCTGCAATCTTTACTTTCCAATCTATACAACAAAATACCAAAACTATCTATCTTATTATCTTTATCAGATCTCACTTTTGCAAGTGGCCGTGAAGGGATTGACAACCCCTTCATCGCGTTGGTTGCAAGGTTCTTGATTGTTTGTGAAGGCACTAGGCAACTTGCGTGTAGTCTCCTACTGGATTGATACCTTGGTTCTCAAAAATTGAGGGAAATATTTACGCTACTTTCCTGCATCACCCTTTCCTCTTCAAGGGAAAACCAACGCATGCTCAAAAGGTGGCATTGTGCCGTGTAGTTTCCCACGCTTTGTATTCTTTTAGTGCTGCTTTGTCTTGAACTGATATGATTTGAACCGTGTCTCTATTTTGATTTGGCAAGACAATGCAGCGACCATAGGACATAGATATATGTTTGTTTGATGCTTTTATTATGTACTACTTGGCAATAGAAGACTTGGTAGTTTAATCCTATCCACCTTACTAATGAACTGGTTCACCGAAATGAGTTTCATATACTAGTACATGATAAACCTGTTATGTGTCTACTTGTTTCTTCTTTTACAATGGGGAAGAGTGCCTTATTAAGAAATGGTAAAGGAAGTAATGTAGATAAGGTTCAGGATAGTGAGACATCCTTGTTGGTCTCCAACAAAGCTGATAAAACAGCTAAGGAAAACTATTGAAGATAGTGAGACAACCCCAAAGTCCTGTCTTGGTTTACTGTTCGAGTTATTGGCCACTACCGCTTGCACAAGCTATTCAAACTCACTGTCTGAATCAGTTCGATTTCTTGAGTCTCAACTACAAGCTGAAAGACATCGATTAGCTGTGCTGCGACAAGAATCGGAAGGACTGAGGAAGTCCCTGGAGCATTCAGATGCATACTTTCTGGTGCAACAACAAGCGTTGGAGGATTTTAGCGTCAAATATGACAAAGCTAATAAGATTGCTAAGCTTATTGACAGCATGGTGGATACCCAAGATAATGTTTCTTGAGCTCTTCTAAAGTTGTTTCAGTTATGGACTTGTTTTGCTGCTGCGTTTATTTGCACTGGTGGCCAATTTTGATGGCCAATGTATGCAATATGCTGCTTTGTTCCCTATATTTGCACTGGTGGCGAACTTTGATGCCCAGTGGATGTAATATCTGTAATAGCCGTAATAGCCTAGCATTAGTTCCTTTCTTATTTATTTCCTTATTGTCTTATTTAGTTGTTTGCTTGTAGTCACTTTAGTTCTTTTTTCCGTGTTTTTCTAGTGGCCACAATAAACTAGGCCACAATAACCATGGTAACACACGGACTGTTGTGACCATGGTCCTGCTACCTGCTGTAGTGACCAAGGCCCTCCACGGGCTGTATGAACCCTGGGCCTTACACGCGCAGTAGGATCCATGGGCCTTCTACGGGCCATAGGATCCAAGGGCCTTCTACGGGCCGTCTCATCTATGGGCCTTCTACGGGCTGTATAATCGTTTCGCCAAACATGCGCCGTACTATTCATGGACCAATGACAGACCGCAAACTGGCCCGTAAACAGGCTAGAGTTGAAATCGTCTGTTTTATGGCCCAACCATAACGGGCCGTTAATAGGCCGTAATTGATAGCGCCACGAAAACAACCCAACGTGTTAAGAGGCCACAAGCAGGCCGAGTGTAACCACGGGCTGAATTTGGCCCACAAGCTGAACAGGCCAGTAATGGACCATAAGTAATCGAATTTTGGAAATGTGCCCAAGAATAAATGGGCACTTAGAAGGCCGAAAGTTAACACGGGCTAGAAATGGCCGACAGACTAATGGGCCATTAATGGGTATAAAGCGATACACTGTTCATTACGGGCCAGTTTCACCACGGCCCGTTAATGGGCCAAGATTTACAAAGGGCCTCATATGGGTAGAAAGACGTCATGGGCCATACATGGGCTGGAAGTTACAATGGGCTAGAATCTTACTAGACGGCCCAGATGACGCTACTGGGCCTAATTCGGGTAAGCCGTAATGGCCATGACATAGCGGCCTGTAAATGGGCTATATGCTAACAGGCCGTTAACAGGCTTTCCGTGGGCCGGCCCGCTACCTCTTTGACCACGTCAAACGGGCCAGCCTTTTCACCAGAATGTGCCTCTATTGGGCCGTGCCATGTGTCGACGTATCATAGGTGCCTCCTGTCCAATGAGTGGATGGCATCTGTCCCAATGGTTAGCCAACACGTGTTTCCTCCAGCCAATGAGAATTTTACACATGGAAAATCCCCATTGGCCCGTGCTGTTAACGGGTTATCGGATGCAAAATCAGACCCGATAGCTTAACGACGACCCGTTACGGTGGATGCCACGTGTCGGTCACCGTTGACGAAAGCACTTCCATGACGCGCCATTTATCGTCATGGAAGTGGACACTTTCATGATGATAATTTTGGTAATGTCATGGAACACTTCTATGACAGCACAGGTATGACTATCTTGATTCTGTCATAAAATCGTCATGGATGTACATGCATGACAGAAAACGTAACCTACTATGACAAACATGGATGTACATGCATGACGAAGCTGGGGGCTCACGGTGAGTTGGCTCATGGCGACGTCCCCAAGCGACAACGACAACTCATGCTGCTGACCATACGGAAGGGGCCATCCCCATGATGTAGTCCTCGCCGCAGCAGCCAGCGCGAGCGCAACAGAATCAAGACCCCGCCGATGTTTCGATGACCTCTTGTGACCCCTAAGCATGTCTAGGCCAACGATGAGCCCCGGATGATAGGCGAAGAGGAGACACGCGCGTCGTCATCGAGCAAAGCCGTGATGACCTCCACCGGACCAACGGGTACGGCGGCCCTGACGTCGATGAGCCCGTGCTCGGTATTTGCGGGTGCCTACCTTTCGAGGTTGGCTGCCTTGCCTTTACTCGTGAGCTGTGGCAAGTCCATTGGCTGTCCGTTCGCACGTTCGAGCTAGAAATACCCAAGAAGTACGACGGGAGGTTGAACTCGGTAGAGTTCCTGAGCATCTACACCATCACTGTTCAGGCTGCCGGGGGAAGATATGAGAAGGTGTTTGCCAACTACTTCCCTTTGGCCCTCAAGTCCAATGTGAGGTCTTGGCTGATGCACCTACCGAAGAACTCCATTTCATCATGGGCTGACCTGTGCCATGAGTTCATTGGCGCCTTCACGGGCGGCCATCAAGAACCTGGCAGGCCCAGTGACTTGCAACTTCTCCAACAGAAGGAAGGAGAAACCCTCTGTAAGTATTTACAGAGATTCAACAAAGTTCATAGAAATATCCCAAATATCCATCCAGTAGTCGTAATAGCTGCCTTCCAGTCCAATGTGCGCAACCGTCGTATTCGTTCCAAGATGAACGTACGGTTTCCCAAGACTGTGAAGGAGCTTTACACTTTGGTAGATAAGTGTGCTCGGATGGAGGAAGGAAGGAAGTTGCCCGGAGAGGAAGATTGCACCGATGTTGATTCAGAGGATGATGATGACTCAACTAGTTAGAAGAAGAGCAAGAAGCACAGTAAGAAGCGAAAAGATAAGGAAGTGATGACTTTTGAAGGATCGGGTACACCTAGTACCAGCAAGAAGGCCAAAGCTGAGGCCCCCGGCAAGGAAGCTGTCATGTGCACTGACTGCCGGGAAGCCGCTGCTGCTGAGAAAGCCGGGAAAGGTGATGGGCCATACTGCAAGATTCATCGGACCAAGGGCCACGACCTTCAAGAGTGTTATCAGGTTGAGCAGCTTGTCAAGAAATAGAGAGCGGAATATGAGAAGCGTGATAAGGAGAAAGGTCAGAATGTTGCTAGCGGTAAGGGTCGAGGCGGTGAAGTAAATCGCCCCGGCAAACCCTTTAGGGACCAAGGAAAGCCCGCCAAAGGTCGAGAGAAGGAAACCTGTGATGATGAGAGTGATGGAGGGGATGAAGAGGAAACTAATGAGCAGGAGTTTCAGAAGGCCACGGATGCCCTGTGCATTGACGGAGGTGCATCTCTGCACACTTCTCACCGCCGGCTCAAACGGTGGGCATGAGAAGTCAATGCCGTGCAACCAGTGTCGGAGGCCCGGAAGCCGCTCAAATGGTCTCACACACCCATCATCTTGACGAGGAGGACCATCCTAGCCGTACCACTGCGATAGGGTGTTTGCCGTTGTTGGTCTCCCCAACAATTTGCAACCTCAAGGTCACAAAGATGTTGGTGGATGGCGGGGCCGGGTTGAATCTGATTTCCCCAGCAGTTATCAGCAAACTTCAGATAGGAGGGGAAAAGATAGAGGTTACCGGCACGTTTCAAGGAGTTAATCCCGGTAGGAGCCAACCTAAGGGAAAGATCACGTTGCCGGTAACGTTTGGGGGAGAACTGAACTACCAGACTGAGAGGATTGTGTTTGGTGCGGTTGATCTACCCCTGTTGTATAATGGGATTTTCGGACGCCCGACCCTAGCTAAGTTCATGGCGGCACCCCACTATGCCTACAACACCTTGAAGATGCCTGGTCCACTAGGAGTCCTCACCAACCCATCAGATGAGAAGGATGCAATCATTTGTGTGGACAAGATGTACCGGGAAGTGGTCACGGCAGAGACAGCGGTAGCGACAGCTCCCGCTAAGGGAAACAAAGGAAAAATACGGATTGTAGGAGCTCCGTCAAAGAGTCCGAGAAGCGTGCCCCCACCGAGTGCACGACACCCGTTGACGATGCGCCGAAGTGTTCCTAGAGCAAGAGATCCAAGGTTGTTGCGCCCCAGGTGAAGAAGGTCCCGGCAGGGCTGGCTGGCATTGATTGTACTTGCACTATCAGCGCCACCCTCGATGACAAATAGGAAAGCGCGCTCGTTGCCTTCCTGCGGGCGAATGTCGATGTGTTTGCTTGGCAACCATCTGATATCCCCGATGTTCCCATGGAGGTAATGGAGCACCACCTTGCTATCTGCCTACATGCCCGACCTGTCAAGCAGAAAGTCCAGAAGCAGTCCTTGGAGAGGCAATAGTTCATTGCAGAAGAGATCAAGAAACTTGAGGCAGCGGGTTTGGTCAGAGGAGTGCTGCATCCCACGTGGTTGGCAAATCCAGTAGTAGTCCGGAAGGCTAACGGGAAGTCGAGGCTTTGCATAGATTTCAGAGATCTCAACAAGGCTTGCCCGAAAGAGCCATTTCCCTTGCCGCGTATCGACCAGATTATGGATTCCACTTTTGGTTGTGATTTGCTCTCCTTTCTGGACGCATACTCTGCGTATCACCAAATCTTCATGTCCAAGGAATATGAAGAGAAGACGTCGTTCATCACTCCATGTGGTACGTACAGCTTTATTCACGTGCCATTCGGATTGAAGAGTGTCAGGTCCACTTTTGCAAGGGCAATCCAGATTGGTTTTGAGCCACAGTTGCACAGAAACATAGAAGCCTATATGGATGATATTGTGATCAAGACCAAAGATAAGGCCACCCTTATTCGGGATTTGGAGGAGACATTTGATAATCTACGCAAGATCAATCTGAAGCTCAACCCGGAGAAGTGTGTATTTGGTGTTCCCTCCGGCAAGTTGCTTGGGTTCTTTGTACCCCATAGTGGGATCGAAGCCAACCCCTACAAGATCAAGGCTATCGAGCAAATCCAAGCGCCAAGGACAGTTAAGGACGTGAGGCGTCTGATAGGATGTGTTGCCATGCTAAGCGGATTCATCTCCAAGTCCGCCGAGCGCGCCCTGCCGTTCTTCAAAATTTTGAAGAATGCCGGTCCAATGAAGTGGACCCCAAAAGTAGATGCAGCTTTGCAAGAGTTAAAGGCCTACTTGTCCTCTGTGCCTACCTTGGTTGCTCCCAAACCCTAGGAGCCATTGTTGCTATACTTGGCAGCGACCATCCAAGTAGTCAGTGCGGCCTTGGTAGAACAGCGAGAAGTAGATGAGGCAAAAAGTGAGCTGCGATCGGCAGAATCAGAGAAGGATCAGGACCGCAATGAGCACGACTACGAGAGCAACCCCAAGGACGCGACAAGGAAGGAAGTGGTGCAGCGACCAGTGTACTTCGTTAGCTCCTTGTTACAGGGGGCTAGATCCAGGTACTCTGGCGTGCAGAAGTTGATCTTTGGTCTCATTATGGCCTCAAGGAAACTTCGCCACTACTTCCAAGCCCATGAGATAACGGTTGTTACTCGTTTCTCGTTGCAAAGGATACTCCGAAACCCTGAGGCTACCGGTAGAATAGTGGAGTGGGCTTTGGAGTTATCCAACTTTGGATTGAAGTTTGAGAGCACATCAACTATTCAAAGCAGGGTGTTGGCAGAGTTTATTGCAGAATGGATGCCAACCCCTGATGAGGAAGTGACAGAGATAGTTATCTCCGGCAAGGAATCGCCCCAAGAATGGATTATGTATTTTGATGGTGCTTTTTCCCTACAAGGTGCGGGAGCTGGCGTACTTCTTGTCGCCCCCTCCGGGGAGCACTTGAAGTACGTCGTCCAAATGCATTTTTCCCGGGAAGAAGCCACCAACAATACAACTGAGTATGAAGGGCTCCTTGACGGGCTCAGGATTGCAGCAGAATGGGGAACTAAGAAGCTGATCATCCGAGGAGATTCACATCTTGTGGTGAGACAAGTCAACAAATATTATCCGAGTCCATAGATGGAGGCATACGTCGAGGAAGTGAGGAGATTGGAGGAGCGCTTTGATGGATTGCCAACAAAGCACGTACCCCGTACGGAAAAAAGCATAGCCGATCATCTGTCAAAGTGTGCTGCGCAGAAGCTTCCTGTGGAACTAGGGACTTTTATTCTCCACCTCACTCAGCCCTCCGTATCCCCAGCAACAATTTCCCAGAAGAGGAGAAAGTTGGACTACGTAAGCCTCTCCTGGTAGAGCTGTCAGCTCCCGATAGAGACCCTACCGGAAACAACTCCTCACAGCCTGCCAGACCACCCCCTCCAGCCAGGCCCATGGACCCCGCGAACGAGGCTGGAGCTCCCGTAGCAGAGGAGGTGCCACTAGTCCTCGTTGCCATGCCCCAGGCTCCAACTTGGGCGAGGCACATTGTCCACTTCTCCAACCCGGAGAGCTTCCCGACGACCAAGATGAAGCTGAAAAAGTAGCCCGGGGGCCAGTATGTATCAGTTTGTCGATGACACTCTGTACAGAAGGAGGCCCAACAGTGTGAAATTGAAGTTGTCTGCCGGGAAGAAGGAAAGGAACTGCTGGCTGAGATTCACAGAGGAATGTGCGGCTCCCACATTGGAACAAGGGAGTTAGTTGGGAAAGCATTCTGGCAAGGGTTCTATTGGCCCACAGTGATACGTCTCCAACGTATCTACTTTTTCTCACGCTTTTCCTCGTGTTTTGGCCTCTAATTTGCATGATTTGAATGAGACTAACCCCGGACCGATGTTGTTTTCAGCAGAACTACCATGGTGTTGTTTTTGTGCAGAAATAAAAGTTTTCGGAATGGAACGAAACTTTTTGAGGAATTTTTATATCGATAATAAGAATTTCTGGAGCCAAGACCTACCGGAGAGGGGCCCCTGGGTGGGCACAACCCACCAGTGCGCGCCGCCCTCTCCTGGCACGCCCAGGTGGGTTGTACCCACCTGGTGGACCTGCAGACGACCCCTTGATACTATAAAATCACATATTTCTAGAAAAAATCAGGGAGAAAAAATTATCGTGATCCACGAGATGGAGCCGCCGCCAAGCCCTGTTCTTCCCCGGGAGGGCAGATGTGGAGTCCATTTGGGGCTCCGAAGAGGGGGGTCTTCGTTCTTCGTCATCACCAACCCTTCTCCATCGCCAATTCCATGATGCTCCCCACCAGGAGTGAGTAATTCCTTCGTAGGCTCGCTAGTCGGTGAGGAGTTGGATGAGATTCATCATGTAATTGAGTTAGTTTCGTTAGGGCCTGATCCCTAGTATCCACTATGTTCTTAGATTGATGTTGCTATGACTTTGCTATGCTTAATGCTCGCCACTTTGGGCCCGGGTGCCATGATTTTAGATCTGAACCGTTTATGAATTCATCATTATATCCATGTTTTAGATCCGATCTTGCAAGTTATAGTCACCTACTACGTGTTATGATCCGGCAACCCCGGAGTGACGACAACCAGGCCCACTCCTTGTGATGACCATAGTTTGAGGAGTTCATGTATTCCCTATGTGTTAATGCTTTGTTCCAGTTCTCTATTAAAAGGAGGCCTTAATATCCCCTAGCTTCCAATATGGACCCTGCTGCCACGGGAGGGTAGGACAAAAGATGTCATGCAAGTTATTTTAATAAAGCACGTATGACTATTTACGGAATACATGCCTACATTATATCGATGAACTGGAGCTAGTGCCGTATCGCCCTAGGTTATAACTGTCTCATGATGAATATCATCCAACAAGTCACGGATCCAATGCCTACGAACTTTTCCATATTGTTTCTGCTAAGTTATACTGCTATCATCACTGTTACACTTGCTACAAAATTACTGCTATCACTGTTACTGTTACTGTTGCTGCTATCACTACTATCAAAACTATCATATTACTGTGCTACTGATTACTTGCTGCAGATAATTAATCTACAGGTGTGGTTGAATTTACAACTCATCTGCTAATACCTTCAAATATTCTTTGGCTCCCCTTGTGTCAAATCTATAAATTTGGGTTGAATACTCTACCCTCAAAAACTGTTGCGATCCCCTATACTTGTGGGTTATCAAGACCTTTTTCTGGCGCCGTTGCTGGGGAACATAGCTATATTTGTTGAGTCATTTGGGATTATTATCATGTTATCACTATGAAGAATATGAAGGATCAAAATACTAAGATATTTCCCTCAAGGACGAGGGGAGTTAAGGAACTGCCATCCAGTTTTGCCTTAGATTCACCTTCTGTTATGAATAAACCTGCAACACCACCACATGCTATTTATTCTGATATGTCGCAAGTTATTGATGATGCTACTTCTACTATGAATGATGCTTATTATGATGCTAGTATCTTGCTTGATAATGATGATGTGCCACTTGGTGAATTTCTTGATAAACCAATGGCTAGAGTTATGCAACATGATGTTGTTGAATCTGATGATGAGCTTGAAACTGAATCTCCTGAAACACCTCCTAGAACTAGCCTTCCTAGATATGAATTGCCTAAGGTACCGGAATGTTATGTTATGAGTGAAGAAGCAACTAGAGATATTCTTGCTTGTAATGATACAGATGATCTAGAGAAATTATTACACAAGTATAAAGAAAAATCTCTGAATGCTAGAATGAAATGTGATCCTAAGTTTGCAACTTCACCTATCTTTATTGATGATAAGGATTATGAATTCTCTATCGACCCAGAGTTAATTACTTTGGTTTAATATGATCATTTCCATGGTTATGAAACTGAAACTGCTGTGGCACATCTTACTAAGTTGAATGATATGACCACCCTTTTTACTCACGATGAGAAAACTCGCTATTACTTTATTCTCAAATTATCTCCTTTCTCATTGAAGGGTGATGCTAAAGCTTGGTACAATACTCTTGCTCCTGGTTGTGTGCGTAGTCCCCAGGATATGACTTATTACTTTGAAAAATATTTTCCTGCTCATATGAAACAAGTTGCCTTGCAAGAAATATTTAACTTTGTGCAAACTAAAGAAGAGAGTCTCCCACAAGCTTGGGGAGGCTTTGCCAGTTACTTAATGCTTTGCCTGATCCTCCTCTTAAGAAAAATGAAATACTTGATATCTTCTATAATGGACTAACCGATGCTTATAGGGACTTCCTAGATAGTTGTGTTGGTTGTGTTTTCAGGGAACGAACTATTGGACAAGCTGAAGAATTATTGAATAATATATTGAAAAATTATGATGATTGGACTATTCCTAAACAACCACCTAAACCCACTCTGAAGAAGAGGGGTATATTATATCTCAGTCCTGAAGATATGTAAGAGGCAAAGAAATCTATGATGGAAAAATGTATTAAAGCCGAGGATGTTAAAAATTTACCTCCTATTGAAGAAATACATGGGCTTAATACACCACCAATGCCTAAGGTGGTAGAGGTAAATTCTCTTATGAAGTTCAATGATAATGATAATCCTCACAATATGCATCCTAGTCAATGCCTTTATGAGTTTGAAAACTACATTAGAAAACAAGATCACTTCAATGCAAATGTTATGAAACAATTGAAATATAATTCTGATATGATTGCTCGCCTGAGTGACTTGTTATTTAGAATCTCAAATGATGTTACAGGTGTTGGAAAACATGCTTCTATGGTTCAAACTCAATTAGAACAAGTTGATAAATCTCAAAGAGAATTACTTGATGAAATGAATCATAATATGCATGACTTTGCTGTTAGAGTTGCAACTAGAGGAGGTAAAATGACTCAGGAACCACTTTATCCTCAGGGACACCCTAAAATAAGCGCACAAGATTCACAAAGAGCTAACACTAGTGCACCTAGTCCTTCTAAGAAGAAAAAGAAAAATGATAGGACTTTGCACACTTCTAGTGAACCTGAAATAGAGAAACCTCCTGATAATGGAAATGAAGTTTCTATCTCTGATGCTGAAACTCAATTGGTAACGAACACTCACCTAGTGATAATGAGAGAGATAATGCTAATGTTCATTAAGACTCTCAACCAACCAATGATAAAGAACCAGATAATGATGTTGAGATAGAACCACCTATTGATCTTGATAACCCACAACCTAAAAATAAAAGATATGACAAAAGAGACTTTGTTGCTAGAAAACATGGTAAAGAAAGAGAACTGTGGGTTCAAAAACCTATGCCTTTTCCACCCAAGTCAACTAAAAAGAATGATGATGAAGAATTTGAATGCTTTGCTGAAATGCTGAGGCCAGTCTTTTTGCGTCCTCGCTTGACTGATATCTTGAAAATGCCTCCTTATGCAAAATATATGAAAGTCATCATCACAAATAAGAGAAAAATACCGGAAGCTGAAATCTCCACTATGCTTGCTAATTAAACTTTTAAAGATGGAGTACCTAAAAAACTTGAAGATCCGGGAATACCAACTATACCTTGCTCTATCGAAAAGAATTATGTGAAAACTGCTTTGTGTGATTTAGGAGCTGGTGTTAGTGTAATGCCTTTCTCTTTATATAAAAGACTTGACTTGAATAAACTCACACCTACTAAAATATATTTGCAAATGGCTAACAAATCAACTGCCATACCTATCGGTATCTATGAGGATGTGCCCGTTGTTGTTGCTAATGTTACTATTTCGACTGACTTTGTTATACTTGAGATGCCTGAGGACGACAACATGTCGATTATCCTTGGTAGACCCTTCTTGAATACTGCAGGGGCTGTTATTGATTGCAATAAAAGGAATGTCACTTTTCATATTAATGGCAGTGAGCATACGATGCACTTTCCGAAGAAACAATTCCAAGTGAATGGTATTAATGTTATTGAAAAATCTCCAACAATCACTATTGGAAGTTTTCAAATACCTCTACCTACTGTCGAAAAGAACTATGAAATACTTATTGTTGGGGAAATTCATATCCCCATCGAGGTAACTTAGTGATTTACGAAAGTTCTTCGGTTTCATGCTAATCGAAAGTGGTTGTTAATAAGACTTGATCAACCTTATTAATGGATCATTTTCGAACGGTATGAAGTTGATGAATTTAGTAAGCACTACTTTCTGTCCCTACTTGTTATTCTCTGTTTTTATTAGTTAAATAAAATAAAATGGCATGTTTTGTTTGTTTTCTAAATTTCCCGTGGAATAAAAAAATGACCCAAAAATAAAATTTCTCAGAATGCCCTGAAAATTTAATACAATTTGTTTTCTGAATATTTAAGAATTTTTGGTGCAAATAACATCAGAGGGAGGTGCACCAGGTGGGCACAATCCACCTGGGCGTGCCAGCACCCCCAGGCATGCCCTGATGGGTTGTGGTCCCCACGTGGGCCCCCTCACTTATCTCTTCATACCACATCATCACTTCCCTCTAGAAAAAAAATCCCCATTGCTCTCTCCCCTGTGTTCTTGAGCTCAAACCTGTGGATTTCGATCTCTTTGCTTGAAGCTCCATTTCCGAAACTATTTCGGGGGATTGTTGCTTGGTATGTGACTCCACCATTTGTCCAATTAGTTTTTGCTTTAGTGGTTTGTATTTTGAATAATTAGCTACTCTTGGTGCTGCTGTAGATGTGCTTGCATGTTGAATTCTTAGTGTTCTAAGTAGTTTGAATGCTTGCTATGGCTCTATGTATCCCTATGAGTAGTTGCTATCAATCTTACAAAGTTTTGTTGATAAATTTTTGTCACTCCATTTTTTTTATTTTTAGAAAATTGTATGCGGACATGAATTTCTTCAGGAAGTTTGGCTCTAAGAAGAACTCCAAGGGTGTTATTGGGGAGTCTTCAAACGATGATCTCCACCCTTGGAGGTTGGCGGAAGTACAGCCGTGCGAATGGCCGCACACCCCGTTCCTGCAAGAGGCTGGAATTCTTGAGGAGTTCATGCAATATATTGCTAATGCTGGCCTCACCGACTTCATCGCAGATGAGTGTGACCAGCACCACATCCTCACAAACATCTTTGTTCATAGCCTTACTTTTTGCCTTGAAATAATCCTCCTGAAGTGAGCATTGATTTATATGCTGAAAACCATCAGATACCACTTACTGAATATTGTGATATATGCTTGATCCCTTCTGATGGGAGCTTAGCTGAGTCTAGGCTGGTTGGGTTTGAGGATTTTTATCGCACTTTGATAGTGGGAGTGAGAGGGGGTGTCAGCCACTACGGCTGCTAGCATACACTTTCCCGTTGTACATTATTTTGCTTTATTTTTTGCTAAGTGCTTGCTTGCTAGAAAGAAAGTAGGTGTGCTTAGTGCACCAGACTTTGTTGTTTTACGCCGGGCACTAGAGGGCGACAACACTTATATCTTGGGAGCTATTGTGGCTCGTCGCCTCCATCTTAATAAATCATAAGGTGAAATACATGGTGGGATTTATGCTACTCGCTTGGCGGCTCACTTCGAGGTTGAGATACGCCCTCATGATTTCCCTCTGACCAAAGTTTACCTAGACCGTGCAGCCATGGATCACCACCATTTTACTGATATCGAATCTCCTCACATCCCTATTCTGTACAACCTGGTTTTTAGTGTGAGGACTCGTGATGTTATTCCATTGCCTGCTCCTACTTTGTTTGATTCTGTTGCCAAGGGCGGATATAGGATTATGCCTGCAGATATCATCGCCTACCGGAACGCTCAAACTGCTGCGGAAGCGGCACAACAGCAGCCCCAGCAGTGGGAGAGGATGCCCGCTCCTCAGCACCCCTACTACCCTCCAGGCTACCGACCAATTACCAACTTAGGCCAAAAGCCTAAGATTGGGGGAGTACGTGTTTCTCACCGACATTACATTCATGCATATCATTCCATTTGTCGGTGTTCACACTTTTTCATTGTATCATCCATGCCTAGATTTATTTTCTTGCTTTCTTCTTGTGTTTTGAAAAACTTTAGAAAAACCAAAAAAATTAGTTGTAGTTAATTTACTTTCTATGCATGCTTAGTAGTACTAAAAAGAAAATCCAAAAATATTTCCTTGTTCTTCTTTTGCTTGTTGGGAGCTTTCCCATGTAAATAGTTCTTCTCGTTTTTACTTTTCCCTTTTATTTGCTTGTTGAGGAACACCAAAAACTCCAAAATTATTTCAGTGTGTTTCTCTGAATTTCTTTTCTTTTATTCGAGTTGTACCGAGGAGAAGACCACGATGAAAATGTAGAGTGACTCTCATATGAATAATTGTTGAACTAATAAGAGCCCATTTTACCTTGTCTTCTCCCGTTGAATAATTTTTTTGCAGATTCTAGCTTAGTCCATGGCACTCTTGCACTATTATTATATTCATATCATTCGGTCGCGCACGTGAAAGGCAATAATGATGACATTCGATGAACTGGCCATGGCAAAGAGAAACCGGTATGAACTTGATTTATTCTGTTTGTGTAAATACGTTTAACCTAATATCCATGCTTCAGCCCATTATGATTAAACATGTTTGCAATGACAATTAGAGATTATAGTTTCTCATGCCACACATAAGTAGTTGGGAGTTAATAATTATTTATCTTGGATATAAACGTGGCGTTAAAACGATTGTGATGTAGTATGATGATATGGTATCCTCCTCTGAATGTTCAAGTGGCTTGACTTGGTACATGTTCATGCATGTAGTTGAATCAAAACCAACATAGCCTCTATAATGTTTATGTTCATGGTGTTCATATCCTACTCATGCTAGTGTCCAATGTTACTTACGCATAATGCATGGTTATGATTGTTGTTGCTCTCTAGCTTGCCGCTTCTCAATCTTAATTGCTAGCCTTCGCAAGTACTAAGTGTGGATTCTGCTTGTACATCAAAAACCTTGAATCCAAAGTTATTCCAGATGAGTTCACCATACCTACCTATATGCGGTATTACCCTGCCATCGTAAGTAAATTTGCATGTGCCACCTCTAAAAACTTCTAAAAATTATTCGTTTTGTGTGCCTGGATCGTTCATGGAACGACAGGAGGTGGTCGATATCTTCCATGCTAAGCGGGTTATTCTCAGGTCCAGTGTTTATTCACTCGCCATCGCTCGAGAAAATGGGCGGTAATAGGGATGCCCAGTCCCAAACTGCAAACATGAAAAAGAGTTCATCTCTGAAATAATTAAACAATAAACCCCAATGGAGTCAAAACCTTTACTTTTACTGCTTGGGAACCGCCACTAGCGTGCTTAGCATGGAAGATGTTGATAACTAATAGTCGTGAAGTGAATAAGAAAGGTGCATGTATCAAAATATCATTTATCCATATTTTAAAATTGAGCTCTGGCACCTCTGCAAATCACTGCTTCCCTCTGCGAAGGGACTTTCTATTTACTTTCATGTTGTGTCATCACCTTCTAAAACAAGCGCCAGAAACTGAGTAGAGCACAACTGTCATGATTTGTGCATTGTGTGTAGCTAATGTTGGGTGCATCATGACTGGATCTTTTCTACCATGAATTACAATGTTTAGTCACAGCTTGAACTTTGGAGGTGCTCTGCATTTATGTTTTGCGGTCTCAGAAAGGGCTAGCAAGATACCACTATTGTCATATTATATCATGGTTGTTTTGACAACGTGTTGCTGTTAGAGATATCTTCTTATTGCTCGCTAGATGATTATGTCATTGATATGAGTCATTATAATCTTTAGGAGTTATTGTCGACATGGTTAGTTATAATGTTGGCTGAAAAACTGGGTGTTGTTTAAGCTTATTTATGCAAACAAGAGCAAAAGAGTTCATAAAAGTTTTTCTTTCTCTCTTTCAGTTTATCAACCGAATTGCTTAAGGACAAGCAAAGGTTTAAGCTTGGGGGAGTTGACACGTCTCCAACATATCTACTTTTTTCTCATGCTTTTCCTCGTGTTTTGGACTCTAATTTGCTAGATTTGAATGAAACTAACCCCGGACCGACGCTGTTTTTAGCAGAACTACCATGGTGTTGTTTTTGTGTAGAAATAAAAGTTCTCGGAATGGAACGAAACTTTTTGAGGAATTTTTATATCAATAATAAGAATTTCTAGAGCCAAGACCTATCGGAGAGGGGGCCCTGGGTGGGTATAACCCACCAGGGTGCGCCCCCCTCTCCTGGCGCGCCCAGGTGGGTTGTACCCACCTGGTGGTCCCATAGACGACCCCCCTGATACTATAAAATCACATATTTCCAGAAAAAAATCAGGGAGAAAGAATTATCGTGATCCACGAGACGAAGTCGCCACCAAGCCCTCTTCTTCCTCGGGAGGGCAGATCTGGAGTCCGTTTGGGGCTCCGGAGAGGGGGATCTTCATTCTTCGTCATCACCAACCCTTCTCCATCGCCAATTCCATGATGCTCCCCACCAGGAGTGAGTAATTCCTGCGTAGGCTCGCTAGTCGGTGAGGAGTTGGATGAGATTCATCATGTAGTCTAGTTAGTGTTGTTAGGGCCTGATCCCTAGTATCCACTATGTTCTTAGATTGATGTTGCTATGACTTTGCTATGCTTAATGCTTGCCACTTTGGGCCTGGGTGCCATGATTTCAGATCTGAACCGTTTATGAATTCATCCTTACATCCATGTTTTAGATCCAATCTTGCAAGTTATAGTCACGTACTACGTGTTATGATCCGGCAACCCCGGAGTGACAACAACCGGGCCCATTCCCGGTGATGACCGTAGTTTGAGGAGTTCATGTATTCACTATGTGTTAATGCTTTGTTCCGGTTCTCTATTAAAAGGAGGCCTTAATATCCCTTAGTTTCCAATATGGACCCCACTGTCACGGGAGGGTAGGACAAAACATGTCATGCAAGTTCTTTTAATAAAGCACGTATGACTATTTACGGAATACATGCCTATATTATATTGATGAACTGGAGCTAGTGCCGTATCGCCCTAGGTTATAACTGTCTCTGATGAATATCATCCAACAAGTCACCGATCCAATGCCTACGAACTTTTCCATATTGTTTCTGCTAAGTTACTATTGCTATCACCACTGTTACACTTGCTACAAAATTACTGCTATCACTGTTACTGTTACTGTTGCTGTTGTCACTACTATCAAAACTATCATATTACTGTGCTAGTGATTACTTGCTACAGATAATTAATCTCCAGGTGTGGTTGAATTGACAACTCAGCTGCTAATACCTTCAAATATTCTTTGGCTCCCCTTGTGTTGAATCTATAAATTTGGGTTGAATACTCTACCCTCGAAAACTGTTGCGATCCCCTATACCCGTGGGTTATCACACAGCCCTCCAAGATGCGGTCGAGCTAGCCACAAAATGTCAAGCCTGCCAGTTCCGTTCCAAGAAAACACACCTGCCTACCCAAGCTCTTGAACATCCCTCTAGCATGGACATTTTTGGTTTGGGGGCTCGATATCCTCGGCCCCTTCCCCCGAGCAATCAAGGGCTTTGAATTCTTGTTTGTTGCCATCGACAAGTTTACAAAGTGGCCGGAAGTGACTGCTGTGAGAAAGGTGACTGCTCAGTCAGTATCAAGTTCTTGAAAGAATTGGTATGTCATTTTGGAGTTCCGGCAAGGACCATCACCGACAACAGCACCCAGTTCATGAGTTGCGTCTTCATGCAATATGTTCATGCCCTCGGATGCAAGATCTCATTTGCCTCTGTGGCACATCCCCGGAGAAATGGACAAGCTGAGAGGGCGAATGCTGAAGTGCTATGCGGACTCAAGACAAGAACTTTTGATACACTGCAGAAGCACGGTAGGCGGTGGATCGAGGAGCTGCCAGCAGTTCTCTGGTCCCTCAGAATGACACCAAACCGAGCCACCAGGCAGACTCCCTTCTCCCTAGTCTATGGGGCAGAAGCAGTTATCCCCATGGAACTCATTTATGGGTCACCTCGAGTGCTTGCCTACGATGAAGTAGCGCAAGATCAACACCGTTGTGATGACGCTATGCTACTCGAGGAGAACTGTCTCCAGGCTACTATGCGTGCTGCACACTACCAGCAAGCCCTGCATCTCGCCGCATGGTTCACACCCGGTGTTTTGAGGAAGGTGACCTTGTCCTTAGGCGCGTTCAGTCCGCCAAGGGTTCAAACAAGTTTTCGCCGAAGTGGGGAGGCCCTTACTGGGTAGTAGGAGTCACAAGACCGGGCGCAGTCCGTCTGGAGACCGGAGATGGCACTCAGTTGCAAAACTCATGGAATATTGAGCATCTCCACAAGTTCTACCCGTAAGGCGCGGCTATCGGGCCCCACCTGGCAGCCACCCTTTTGTATGGGCCTTTCCTCAGCTGCATGTAACCCCTTGTACAAAGCCGGGGCAACGACCCCGTGCGAGAGAAAATAAAGAAGCGTTGTGGGGAGCCCCCGACCAAGATTGCATGCATGCATGAGCATTCCAAGATCACTGGCCTGCTGAGCACCGACGAGGACATGTGGTCGGACCTGCACACATGCATAAGCATTTCATGAGCATCTGCATATGCATATAGATAGGATCACATCTTGCATTCATTCTCATATGCATGAAGCTGCAGGTTCCTGCCGTGAACTTGGCTTCGACAAGAAGATGAGGAGATTGCCCGGTGAGGGAGTCCTGGACTAAGGGGTCCTCGGGCGTCCGGGCTATGTGATGTGGGTTGGACTGATGGCCCGTGAAGATACAAGACAGAAGACTTCCTCTCGTGTCCGAATGGGACTCTCCGTTCCTTGGAAGGCAAACTTGGCATTCAGATATGAAGATTCCTTCCTCTGTGAACTGACTCTGTACAACCCCAGACCCCTTCGGTGTCTATATAAACCGGAGGGTTTAGTCCGAATAGGCAATCACAATCATACATGCTAGACATCTAGGGTTTAGCCATTACTATCTCGTGGTAGGTCAACTCTTGTAATCCTCATATTCATCAAGATCAATCAAGTAGGAATTAGGGTATTACCTCCATCAAGAGCGATCGAACCTAGGTAAACATCGTGTCCATCGTCTCCTGTTACCATCGACCTTAGACGCACAGTTCGGGACCCCCTACCCGAGATCCGCCGGTTTTGACACCGACATTGGGGCTTTCATTGAGAGTTCCACTATGTCGTCATGAGAAGGTTCGATGGCTCCATTAGTCATCTACAACAATGCCACATTGGGGGAGGTTTTTCTCCCCGGCCAGATCATTGTATTCGGCGGCTTCGCACTACGGGCCAACTCGCTTGGCCATCTGGAGCAGATCGACAGCTATGCCCCAGGTCACCAGATTAGTTCTGGAAATCTGGAGTATGTCCCTGATATCCGAGGAGACTTGACCTTCCAAGGGTTCACGACCCCAACGTCCACTCCGGCCTTAGATCCAAAGCGCATAGCCAGGTCCGAAGATGGGATTCTTGAGCCCGCCGGACTATCTGCAATCACTAAGCATTGTACGGAGACTTGACCTTCCAAGGGTTCACGACCCCAACGTCCACTCCGGCCTTAGATCCAAAGCGGATAGCCAGGTCCGAAGATGGGATTCTTGAGCCCGCCGGACTATCTGCAATCACTAAGCATTGTACGGGAGAGCCAGAGGAAGTAGTGTTGCTGGCAACCATCATGAAGCTGGACTCTTCTCTGGACACTGGCTCCGAACCCTCGGAGTCAGCATCGTGTGATCTCGGCCAAGGAGTCTCCTTCCCGTCGTACTCCACGGACTCTCTTCTCCCTGGCCAAACCTCACCTTTAAGAGAGGCTCTGGACTTGGCGCGATCCCTCGTCATTACAGAGGAGCAATGTCCAAACTACACCCAGCCCGGGCTAGGGGCTGAGAGCGGGGAATTTTACGTCCCACCCACCACCCTCTTCATAGCCACTATCGAGGACGTAACTGACATGCTCGATTACGGCTCTGAAGACATTGATAGTATGGACGACGATGCTGGAGAAGAGCAGGCCAAAAACCCGCTATTTACCGGATGGTGGACGGCCCCCTCTTCGTATGATGTGTAGATGGTGGATACACCCAAAGAGGGTAACGACGATAATTATAAAGATCCAGTCGAGGATAAACCTCCTGTGATATAGCCAAAGCGACAACGTCAGCGACGCCACTCTAAATCACGCCGTGGAGACAGCGATGCCAGCACGAGAGACAACGACACTCTGGATGACGCCGAAGACCAAGAAGACCCCATCGAGCCAACCCCCGAACAGGACGACCGGAAAGATGGGCAAGTTAGCCCTGATGAACAGGCTATAAACGAAGACTCGGAGGACAACAATTATCTTCCACTTTTTGAGGATGAGGCGGGCCTCGGTGATGAAGACTTTATCGTGCCTAAGGAACCCCTCGAGCAGGAGCGCTTTAAGCGCCGGCTAATAGCCACTGCAAGGAGCCTGAAAAAGAAACAACAACCGCTTCAAGCTGATCAAGAGCTACTCAACAACAGGTGGACTAATATCCTGGCAGCCGAGGAATACGACCTCGAGCGCCCAACCAAAAGTTACCCGAAGCGTAAACTGCTACCTCAATTCGACGACGAGGCAGTGGGGCCTGTACCATCAGCACGTAACGCGGCTGACCAACCACCACATGGCCGGGACAAAATGGCAACTCAAGCCGAACACCAGCCTATACTACCTTACCATAAAGGTAGGGACACAACAGCTCGGGGATATACATATGACCTACGCAGAACTGGAAAAGAGAGCAGGTCAGACTAGATCGATCTACGGATCACTGGGGCGTGCCCCAACGCGCTACGACGGCTATCTAGCTGGACATAACAAGCATAACCACATCCGGGCCAAAAACCGCAGACGGACTCCATCCGAGCTACGTCGCGACTTGGCCCGATATAGAGGCGCCACACACCCCCTCTGCTTCACTGATGAAGTAATGGAGCATGAATTCCCAGAAGGGTTTAAACCCGCGAACATCGAATCATATGATGGAACAACAGATCCCGCAGTAAGGACTTTCTTCTCCATATTCATGTGGCCTGCGGTGATGATCTTCATGCCATCAAATACCTCCCGCTAAAACTCAAGGGACCAGCTCGACACTGGTTGAACAGCCTGCCTGAAAAATCCATTGGCAGCTGGGCGGACTTGGAAGACGCCTTCCGCGACAACTTACAAGGTACATACGTCCGACCTCCAGATACCGATAACTTAAGTCACATAGTTCAACAGCCCGGAGAGTCAGCCAGGAAATTCTAGACTAGGTTCCTAACTAAAAAGAACCAGATTGTTGACTGTCCGGATGCCGAAGCCCTAGTGGCCTTTTAACATAGCATCCGCGATGAATGGCTCTCCCGACACCTCGGCCAAGAAAAACTGAAGTCCATGGCAGCCCTCACGGCACTTATGACCCACTTTTGCGTGGGCGAAGATAGTTGGCTAGCCCGTAGCAATAATAGCACAAGCGAACCTGGCACCTCCGAAGCCAGAAATAGCAACGGCAAGCCCCGACGCAATAGAAACAAGCGTAGAAACAACGGTGACAATACCGATGACACGAGGTTAATGCCAGATTCAGTGGCTCCAAGTCCGGCCAGCGCAAGAAGCCATTTAAGAGAAACAATCTGGGCTCATCCAGCTTGGACCACATACTCGATTGTCCATGTCAGATCCATGACACCCCCGATAAACATGATATATGTTACCCATATCCCCAAGAGGGAGTGCAAACACACACTCAGGGACGTCTACGCGATAGAGCCGTCGCCCCAAAATTCAACCCATGGCCGTCTTGCCCGATCGCCTTCGATTGCAGGGACCACCCGACCAGTATCCGCCATGGCGGTTCAGCCGCACTGGTCCTCGACCCAATCATTGATGGATTCCACCTCACGCGAGTCCTCATGGACGGTGGCAGCAGCCTCAACCTGCTCTATCAGGATACAGTCCGCAAGATGGGAATCGATCCATCAAGGATCAAGCCCACAAAAACTACCTTTAAAGGAGTAATACCAGGTGTAGAGGCCCGCTGCATGGGCTCAATCACATTGGAAGTCGTTTTCGGTTCCCCGGACAACTTACGAAGTGAAGACTTGAACTTCGGTATCGTACCCTTCCGCAGTGGCTATCATGCACTGCTCGGACGAACCGCATTTTGCTCGATTCAATGCGGTGCCACACTATGCTTATCTCAAACTCAAGATGCCCGAACCACGCGATGTCATAACAGTCAATGGAAACACTGAACGCTCCGTCCGTACTGAGGAGCACACTGCGACCCTGGCAGTGGAAGTACAAACAGCCTTATCAAGCAGAACTTTAATTCAGCGGCCAAGCTCCCGGACACTATCAAACGAGTCCGGACTACTCTAGAACTTGACAGTCCAGCTCGTCAGGAGTTCGACTAGCAATTCAGCCTCAGTCTTAGTGACGAACAAATGGCGGCGTACGTACCGCACGTACATAACTACACACTCAAAATACCATGGGCATAGACAGAGGCATAACTCTATTGTGGTCCATAATACGGCTCGACCTTCCCCGGACACACATACTTTCCCTTTTCTTTTTTCCTTTTCTTTTCCACATGCCCCTCACGACGGCTTGATCATGGATCCTTTCGAAGGATGGATATACCAAGGTGGCAAGCAACATAGACGTGTGGTTGAATCTCTAGGTGGTCTTCTTGACGATCACTCTACCTGTTTTCAGGACCCGCACGCAGCTCACCCTTGGTCTTGGCATGTTAAATAGCCCTGTTGCTTATCACACTATTTGTTCAAATACGCTTCGATGTATTAATCAAATTATAATGGAAATAGTTTGCGGCCCAACTTATGTGGCATTGGCTTACTATTTCATTTTATTTCGCTGTTCTTATCGATTGCACCCATACACTTTGGTACGCTTTAATTTGCCAGGGGTTTCATTGCGCCCCATACTATGGCAACAAAGTCCGAACACTTTTTACAGTAGAGTTCGACACCCGAATTTAGCATTATATGCATCGGCTCCGAATCATGTCTTCGGTTAATTGTTGGGTTGCCCGGCTCCTATGCTTACTACCTTACGTTCCGCCCTATCGTCTAAGGTAGTAAAGGGAGAACTACTGCGATTGTGTTTCTGGTTCATCCGGGTAAACACCTCAGTAGAGAAAGCCGAAAACTGACTATCATGATGTGGCGAGAGCCGGTTGATACGCCTCCGTCGTATCTACTTTTCCTAACACTTGTGCCCATGTTTTGGACTCTAACTTGCATGATTTGAATGGAACTAACCCGGACTGACGCTGTTTTCAGCAGAATTGCCATGGTGTTATTTTTGTGCAGAAATAGAAGTTCTCGGAATGACCTGAAAATCAATGGAGATTATTTTTGGAATATATAAAAAATACTGGAAGAAGAATCCATGTCAGGGGCCCACGCCCTGTCCACGAGGGTGGGGGCGCGCCCCTGCCTCGTGGGCCCCCTGACGCTCCATCGACCTCAACTCCAACTCCATATAATTGTGTTCTGGGAGAAAAAAATCAGGGAGAAGGATTCATCACGTTTTACGATATGGAGCCAACGCCAAGCCCTAAACTCTCTCGGGAGGGCTGATCTGGAATCCGTTCGGGGTTCCGGAGAGGGGAATCCGTCGCCATCGTCATCATCAACCTTCCTCCATCACCATTTTCATGATGCTCACCGTTGTGCATGAGTAATTCCATCATAGGCTTGCTAGAAGGTGATGGGTTGGATGAGATGTATCATGTAATCGAGTTAGTTTTGTTAGGGTTTGATTCCTAGTATCCACTATGTTCTGAGGTTGATGTTGCTATGACTTTGCTATGCTTAATGCTTGTAACTAGGGCCCGAGTGCCATGATTTCAGATCTGAACCTATTATGTTTTCATCAATATATGAGAGTTCTTGATCCTATCTTGCAAGTCTATAGTCACCTATCATGTGTTATGATCCATTAACCCCGAAGTGACAATAATCGGGATCATTACCGGTGATGACCGTAGTTTGAGGAGTTCATGTATTCACTATGTGTTAATGCTTTGGTCCGGTACTCTATTAAAAGGAGGCCTTAATATCCCTTAGTTTCCAATAGGACCCCGCTGCCACGGGAGGGTAGGACAAAAGTTGTCATGCAAGTTCTATTCCATAAGCACGTATGACTATATTCGAAATACATGCCTACATTACATTGATGAACTGGAGCTAGTTCTGTGTCACCCTATGTTATGACTGTTACATGATCGATCGCATCCAACATAATTCTCCATCACCGATCCATTGCCTACGAGCTTTCCATATATTGTTCTTCGCTCATTTACTTTTCCGTTGCTACTGTTACCATCACTATACAACCCAAAAGTATTACTTTTGCTACCATTACTTTTTGCCACCGTTACCACTACTATCATATTACTAAGCTACTAAATACCTTGCTACAGATATCAAGTTTCCAGGTGTGGTTGAATTGACAACTCAGCTGCAAATACTTGAAAATATTCTTTGGCTCCCCTTGTGTCGAATCAATAAATTTGGGTTGAATACTCTACCCTCGAAAATTGTTGCGATCCCCTATACTTGTGGGTTATCAAGACTATTTTCTGGCACCGTTGCCGAGGAGCATAGCTCTATTCTTTAAGTCACTTGGGATTTATATCTGCTGGTCACTATGAAGAACTTGAAAGATCAAAGAACCAAGATCTATCCCTCAACTACGAGGGGAGGTAAGGAACTGCCATCTAGCTCTGCACTTGACTCACCTTCTGTTATGAGTAAACTTGCGACACCTACACATGCTATTGATTCTGATAGGTCGCATGTTATTGATGATGCCACTTCTGCTTTGCATGATACTTATTATGAAACTACTTCTATGCTTGATACTACTATGCCACTAGGTGAATTTCTTGATGAACAACTTGCTAGGGCTAGAGAGAATGAAATTATTGAAATTGATAATATTGATGAAAGTGATGATGAAGATTCTCTCCTTAGATATGAATTGCCTGTGGTTCTTGAGGGTTATGTTATGGATGAAGAAACTGCTAGAGATTTCTTAGCTTGCAATGATAGATCTGATGTTAAGAAATTATTAGCCAAGCTTAAAGAAAAGTCTTTGAATGCTAGAATGAAATATGACCCTGCTTTTGCTACTTCACCTATCTTTATTATTGATAAGGATTATGATTTCTCTGTCAATCCTGAGATAATTACTTTGGTTGAATCTGATCCTTTTTATGGCTATGAATCTGAAACTGTTGTGGCACACCTTACTAAATTAAATGATATAGCCACCCTGTTCACTAATGATGAGAAAACTTTCTATTATTATATCCTTAAGTTATTTCCGTTCTCATTAACACTACTAGGAAAAGGCCTATTAGTGGTGCACCTGTTTTGGCCATTAATGGCGCACTACAGGTGTGCCACTATCATCACACCATTAGTAACTAATACTAATGGCGCACCCCTGGTGCGCCATTAGTATATCAGACAGTAGTGGCGCACCAGGCAGTGCGCCATTAGTATGTGCCATGGTGCGCCATTAGTATGCCTCCCAGGGGGCCATATTTACCTTCTGCTCTGGGTAACTAATGGTGCACTAACAGACAATGTGCCACTAGTATTTTTACAGCAGTGCGCCACTAATGTGCTGTATGGTGCGCCACTAGTATGAATATTAGAATTTTTTTTCTTCTGATATTGCACAGGTTACAAAATATATTACTGCACTGAATATAGACAGCACCACACAGCAACAACAGATTTATTGAATACAATAGAAGATTAGTCTCCGAATACAATTCATCATATTAGCTAGTCTCCGAATTCAAAATACCGAAAAAAGTTAGAACATTACAAGTCTCGAGACCGCGAGTAGCGAGTTTGTCTTCACATTACAAGTTTATATCGATCATCTAAACTACCATCACAGAGAAGAGAGTTGCGGTCATCACGATTAGCATCATCGCGATGAAACTGGTCTTCATCCGATTCCTCCTCCGCCCCCTCCTCTCTCCCGCTAGATAGCGCGCGTATCTAGCTTCCGCCTCTGCCCTAGTGGTGTACCCTTTGTAACTGTTACTGCTGAAACGGTGAACCTGTCTCCGACACTCCTCCCAGTCGTCAAAGACTCTGGGAACCTTACCCTTGTACACGACATACGATGGCATCTCTATGCACTAGCCAAACAAAACGTTAGTAGCAATTCACAGACAATACATAAGCAATATATAAGTATGCAACAAAAGGATCGGAAGAGAAAAACAAGACATTAGTAGCACGATTCATTGTCCTACTAATAAATAGCATCAATTACATATAAGTTGAGCGACTGTCCAAACCAAAGAGACATACAAGTTCATTAAAGTTTAATTACAACATGAGCTAATCGATATTTCAGAACTACACATAGCATCACTACTTTCGACTCGACTCAGGGACCGGAGCGTGGATGAAGCCGCCGTCTGTCGTGATGGTCATGAAATCGCGGGCATTGTCAGCCTGCATTTGTAGCGTTGTTTCTATCTCAATGTTGGACGGTTGATATCTGAGGTAGAACTGCCCCAAGGTACAAAGGACATCTTGATGGATGATTTCCGCAAACTCCGACTAGATGCGAAAGAATTCTTGTCTGATGTCCGCGTCCTGGATTGCCGACAAGATTGCGGCCCAATCTTTGAGATTATTTGGTAGTAGAAGGTGATTATGGTCCCGTATGATCGCACGCATGTGATGGAGGGCGTAGTAGGCATCCTTCTGACCGCCAGGCGGCTGCTTGACGCAGGGGAACGTCGTTTTGTGGGCGAACACGTGCTTGTCATACCTACGAATTGGCCTGCTAAAGGTGCCTCCAGATCTGGCGTAGCCGGGGAGAACATCATCAAGAACTTTCTTGATATTTGTGTAGTCTTTCTTCGACTGATGGTCCGAGTCAAAATACGTGGCCATGGAATATTTCGGGCTTAAGAGGATGAGTGTGCAATGTGTGTCACTGCACAAAACACGGAATGTTTGAAAAAAAGAACGATCGAAATCTAAGAAATCATATGTTACGGGGCGGTGAGGGGATGACTTACTCGGGAAAGTAAGGCACGAGGAAGTTATCCTTATCTGGGCTTGCCAGAATGACGCCTTCGAGGTATGAACTCGCGACTTGCCGGTCCCCAGCGCTGCCCAAAATCTTGGCACACATGTAGAAGGGGTCGACTATCACGATGTCCATGGTCTTGTCTCTAATGATCCGCATCTCCATACTCAACGAAAATAGCCGAACGAAGGTGTAGTGCAGCGGATGAAGGTTAAACATAGCGAAGATGTCATCAAGCCGCAGGATGATCATACCCCCGATAGCGCTCTCCACAAAGCCCTTGCCCTTTGGCACCTTGGCCGCGAAAACCGGGTATGCCACATCATTCTCTCGGAGACGCCGCTTCTCCAAAGAAAGAACACTGTCATGCAGACTTCGTATAGCACCGGTTGCAGCATTGAGCAGATTAGTCGGTAGCATCAGCCTACCCGCCACATGCACCCTCCTCGATATATCCTTAGGTGAAGGTGGCCCGTCCTGAGCACGGATCGTACTCGTTGCCGGCTGGCTCGCACCCTTGTTACTCTTTCTTTTCCGTCCCTTCTTCTTCTGCTGTAATGGGATCGAGTTCTGCTCACAGACAACCTTCTTGAGTGTGTTGGGGCTGATAATATTTCACACCTCGGCTATCTAAGGCTCGGTAAAGGCGACAGCTGGAGGCATCTCCTGAGAACTAAACGCCAGACGACGCCTGTTGCAACCGGGTTTCTCCGTGGTACCAGCTAGATCGTCTTTTCAGGGTTGGGTTCTTGAGAAGGAGGCCCCAAGAATTCGTCACCGTACCCATGTTCATTGAAGTACTTATCGACGTTGGTAAATGTACCGTCGTTGTTGTCGTCAGCGTCGTCTGGATGCTGTGCCATATGCATGTCCGAATCCTGTGCCATACCCATGTCCGACATGTCCGGTAGCATTGCGGGGGTCTTGCCATGGCTTGGCACCGGCATGACTGGCGGTGTTGTCTGTGGGGTGGTGTCACCCGTCCCCAAACAAATCTGGCTCTTCGGCCAAAGCATGGGCCATCTTATGCAGGAGCTGAGGGTCATCACATCATCTTCGTCAGCCCCATGGGGTTGATACGGAGGTAACATGTCGTCGAAGCCCGGCAGCACCCAAACCAATTGAACCCTATAAACAATGGGTGGCATCGGATTACCGTGGAACACGCGGCTGCCCGGTTGAACGATTCTGCCCTTGGCGACATCGACCAACTCGTTGTTCATGAAGTGCAGGAGAGTGCACGGAACGTCGGCGGCACCCTGCGAAAACATGTAGGGCGTCAGGGATGCCCAGTCAAAGGCAAGGAGATGAAGTCATCGGCCGAGAGGCTTAATTAGTTACCGTGATGGCGTCGAGCTCGGCTAATGTCGAGGCGCTGCCAACGGCGGGCGTGCAAGTGACGGAGGGGACGCTTGCTGCCAAGGTGTCGACCGGCGTATTCTTCCCACACCCGGGTGTATTAAGCTGCAATGCCGGCGCCGCCGTGGGAGACACCAATGCCGCCTCCGTCGGAGACGAAAATGGTGCCGCCGGCGCGTTGCGAGAGTTGCTGCCCGTGAAGCTGGGAATCGGGGGCGGCCCCTGTTGGCCGCCCGCAATCCACGCCTGCAGCCCAGAAACCAAGGTAGGCATAATGGCGGTGATCGTCGCTCACAGTTGGTCTCGCACTTGCTCTTCGACGATCTCCAGAATCCGCGCCACTTGTGCCTTGAGTTGTTAAACCTCGCGCTCCTGGCTTTCCGAGCCGGTCTTTCTCTCCTTTCTCCTAGCGGTATAGTACTCCGACCATTTCGTGGACAAGCCTTTGCCGGCCACACGACCAGCTGACGTCGGCTTACAGAGCTTAGCCTTGTTTTTCATTACGTTGAACGCCCTATTTAGAGGGGTGTCGAAAGGGGAGCTCTGAGATGACCCCATGCTACTGCTTTTAGTATCCTGCGGAAGGAACATGAACCATTTAGAAATTTGGCTTCATTAATTAGAATGCAACCATATGGAGCTAATTACGCAGGGGTGTATTCCTTACCAGAACACGCTCAAGCGCCTTGGTCTTCGGATCCGTGGTAAGCTCCTTTGTTACCGGGTCAATCTTGTACCGGGCCCTGACATAGTTCCTGGTCTGCTTGTCACGGTATTTCTCGAAGAGGGGTGGTAGGCCTTGCTCGGCACGCTCCGCGTCCTCCTTGTCCCATATAGGTTCCGCCACTCTGTAACCGCCAGGACCGAGTTTGTGGACCCTAAGTTCAAGTCCCGCATCTCTTTCCCCCACTGACTTGATTCCGCAGATGCGTTGCTCTCGCACTTGATCTTGAACTCTCGGTAGTCATCTTCGCTGATCGAAGGATTTTTCTCCTTGATCTTCTCATAACTATCACCTTTCTCAATCATGATCTTCACCGAGGCTCTCCAAGTAGCCAGGGCGGTGCTCATCTTCGTGAGGGTGGCACTGTTCACTTTATTCCTTGAGAGGCGTGTGTTTGCGAAGTCACCGGGGAACTTGTATCATTCGTGCAGCTTCGTGAAGAGGAGGTTGCGCAAATTCCCTTGGTCAAGATGCCTTAGGTTCTCGGTGTTGATCGAGACGGTGCTCCGGAGAATGCACCCGAGCTGTCCCGCATACCCCTTGACTATTTATTTGGGCGCCGTTGGATGCCCCTCGGAGGACACTTCAGTAAATTCCTCCTTGACGGTGCCGAGCATGTTTAGGCGCCGGTCATTTCGTTGCCTCTTCGGTTGGCTGCCATCTGTGCGTGCGCCGCCATCATCAGTGGTGGCATCCTCGGCGGCACCATCAGTGGTGTCATCCCCGACGACACTAGGGGTTGTGTAGTCGGGATCGGTGTCTCCCGCGGTGTCCTCATAGCGGTGAGGTTCTTCCTCCATCTCCTGGGACAGCTCCCAGAATGCCTTGCCCGAACCGCCGGCCTCATCGTTGTGGGCCATGTTTTGCTCTAAATTGGAAAATTTTTGTCAAAAAGTTGGTTATTGTCAAGGAACAAGATCATGGTCTCATCATTTAGGGTTTGTCGACACCGAGGCATCCTAAAAGCTAACCTTTTATCATTTAGGGTTTGTCGACGCCGAGGCACCCTAAAAGCCAAAGCTTTCATCATTTAGGTTTTTATCGACACCGCGGCACCCTAAAAGCCAAGGTTTTATCATTTAGGGTTTTTCGACGCTGAGGCCCATGCATAACACAAGAGGCAGTTGATCCTACTTAATTAAGTACTAAGATACCCCGGCCCATGCAATAGTCGCAAGTACCCCATATGTCCTATTTTTAGCAAAGTCATGCTAAAATTCACGGAAAATTTCAGCATGACCTTTGCTGAAAGTAGGACATATGGAGTACCCGAATTTGCCGGAACGGAAGTTAGTCGACATTCTGGCAAACTCAAGGGCCTCTCGGGGTACCTGCAAAATCATCACGACACGATGGTTGGAGACAAAACCCAGCAAACTGGCACCACAATGTGCCTCTACTTTCATATGGAGGTGTTGCAACAACGTATATACTTTATCACATTATAAGTCCTCACACCATCAACTATGACAAAATCTGAGAGTATAGGTCTGGTTACATTCACCCAAGTCCAAACATAAAATTCTGTCCAACATAGTACATCCCACTTTGATAATTTCATAGGATTCAATATACCGAACGAAACCTGACAAGTGATATGTGTTTTAAGTATCTACAGAACAACCTCTAAAATTTTCATGTTGTAACTTTATTTTAATACCACCTCAAAATACTGGACCCAGGAACATATATTTCGGGACATCAAACTAAATTGATAGCTTCTCTCAAACCGTACATCCAAACGACACAAATAAATACTCTAAAGAAACCTTGAAACTTTATCTAAAACTTATGTAAAGAGTTCAACTCAAAATTCTGAGCCTAGCTAACTCATTTTTCAGATATAAGCTTGCTATCCAGATTTGACAGTGCAGTTTTTAACCGAACCAAGTTCAGTTTACAACCAGAGTCACCCCAGTTTTTAACCCAATACGAATCACAGATAAATAAATTCTGGAGTTATGCTCACAACAAAAATATATGCGCAGGTGTGCAATGACAAAATTCTGGAGTTATGCTACGCAATCTAGAGTGTAGTCTAAGGGGAACTAACTAGCAGCAGCTCATCTAGAACACATGTGAGTACTTCAATGGAAATAGCAACATCAGGAAGAAAAGAAGGAACATTGTCCCACTATAGCAACAATAGGTGTTCAATTAGTCAAGCAACAGGAACACACAAGCAAAGCATGGTAAAAAGAAACAAATTGGAAAGAACATAAGAAGTATACACCATCATATTGGGCGATACGGCTGGGCGTGGCACGAGCGTAGTGGAGGCGCGGTCGCGGTGCGGTGAGCGTGCCTGGGCGGGGCCAGGGTGCGGCCAGGGGCCGAGGGGAGCACGACCACGGGGGGCGGCAACCAGGAGCTGGGGTGCGGTGGTGCGACAATCTACGGCAATGAAATCAAAGGGGGGAGGGAAAAGGGGAACCGGTGCAGCTCACCGAGAGGAAGACGATGGCGAGATCATGCGGGGCCGGGTTGACGAGGTGACGCGGATCGACGGTGAGGCCGCGGTGGCCGGAGGTGGAAGAAGACCTCGATCCGCATGATGCAGAGTAGTCGAGCTCGAACAGGTGGCCGTAGATGACGTAGAAGAACACTGCAGAGCTCCTGGACTCCTTGATGGGGTGCGGGGACGACGGTGGTCGCGGGGACGATGTGGTGACGGCGACAACCTAGTCGGGTGAAGCAGCGCGAGGGGAGGGGAAGTGGGGAGGTGCTAGGGTTTGCACATGGGTCTGGCTCGGCCTTATCCAACAGGGGAGCTAGAGCAGGGGTGGAGCGGGTGCGGGGGTCGTCGGAGCGGGCGCGACGAGGGAGGGAAGGGGGATCTGGCGAGGGCGAGGGAAGGAGGATCGGGCGAAGGGGTATCCAGCTAGAGGGGGGAATGTTAGTAATGGCGCACCATCTAGGGGTGCGCCATAAAACACTGATAGCAATGGCGCACCATCCTCTGGTGCGCCATTAGTAACTTTTTTTTCTGATAGCAATGGCGCACCCTCCTCTGGTGCGCCATTAGTAACTTTTTTTCATTATTTTTTGTTGCATCTAATAATTTGTTTTTTATCAAATTTGTTGTTTTCATGAGGACTAGAACAGAAGATATCATCAAATATCATCAATTTTTTTTTGAAAATATCATCAAATTTGTTTTTTATTTTTAATTGAAAATATCATCAAATTTGTTATTTGAAAATATCATCAAAATTGTGATTTAAAAATATCATCAAATTTGTTATTTAAGAATATTCATGAATTCAAAAAGTGCCCATGAAATTTAAAAATATTCATGAGTTCAAAAAATATTAACAAATTCAATATTCATGAGGACTAGAACAGAAGAAATATCATTTCAAATGTCGAAATACAATCGAGAAATGAAGACTACGATTTAAATACAATCGACCTTAGCTAGCTATCTTTTCACAGTCTTCTTTCCCTTCTTTTTCGCGAATGGAGTTCTTCTGTTGAACGGACATCCTTTAGGTAGGGTGGTCCTGCTTCTTCTTGTGGTGTATGGCACTTCATCGTCGTCGTCATGTTCCATCTTCGGGTCGCCATACTTGTCGAAGTCTTGCTCATTGGTGACTCCATCCATTCCAATGATGTTCCTTTTGCCTCTCCTCACGACAACACGACTGGGCTTTGACGGGTCGGTAATGAAGAAGCATTGGTCCACTTGGGAAGCCAGTACCCATGGCTCATTTTTCACGGTGATGTTTGTGCCCGCGGTCTTGGATTTGGCTTCAGGTATAACCATGGTGGTGAAATACCGGTCTTCTTTTATGACGCTCTTGGCCCATCTGACACGGAACATCGGGACCTTCTCTCTAGCGTAGCTCAGCTCCCAGATCTCCTCGATCCTTTCGTAGTATCTGCCCTTGTCGTTACCGATGTAGGATTCCATCGTTACCCCGGAGTTCTGATAACCATCGCTCTTCATGTCCTTGTCTTCGGTGTAGAATGTGTAGCCATTGATATCGTACGCCTCATAGGTCATCAGGTTGTGCTCGGCGCCCTGTGGCAAGGCGAATATGAGTTTTTCTTCCGCGGAAGAATCCTCATGTAAAGGGTATGACAGAAGCTTCTCCTTGAACCAACGCGTGAAACATGAGTTGTGCTCTTTGATTATATCTCCGTCCGTCCTCTATTGGCCTCGGTCATTGTACGTCTTCTCAATAAAGGTTTTGTGCTCTACCACCCAAGGATCGACCACGTCTATGTGTTGTAGCGTGACTAGGTTTGCTCTTTCAAAGTCGGCGAGTCGACCCTCGAAGTCGACATGCATTTCGCGGGACCCTCGCGGTGACCCCATCCAGCGAGCCTGCTGAGGAGCTTGTTGACGGGCAGACCAATGGGGTCCTCCTGACTTAGAGTGAAGCACACGGGAGGGTAGTCATTTCCGGTCTTCTTGGCCTTTTTGCCTTTGCGACGTCTTTCCGTGTCCTGCTCCGCCTCATCATCATCATCATCATTAGCGTGAAGCTCGTCCTTGATGCCCATTGATTTCAAGTCTACCCTTGCTTTCGGCCCATCTTTGGTCCTCTCTGGCATGTTGAGCAGGGTACCAAGCATACTCTCGCACACGTTCTTCGTGATATGCATGACATCAAGGCTGTGAGGCACACAGTGGATCTTCCAGTACAACAAGTCCCAGAAAACAGACCTCATTTCCCATACCTTCAGCAGCGGCTCTGGCACCTTTCACTTCTTTCCCGGCTCTGGCGCCTTTTGCTTCTTTCCCGGCAGTGGGCAATCTTTCCAATTTTTCAACAGCTCGTCTATTTCCTCGCTGCTCCTCGTACGCGGGCGTCTTCGGGGTTCGGTTTCACCATCGAACAGATCCTTGCGTTTTCTCCATGGGTCATCGTCGCGAAGCCACCTTCGATGTCCCATGAACACGGTTTTAGAAGACCCGGGATCTCTATCTAGCTGGCAATACGTTGTGTCATCCATGCACCTGACGCATCCAAAAAATCCGTGGACCACCTGCCCTGCGGGATATCCGTAACCGAGATAGTCGTGCACCGTCGTGAGCAGTGCGGCTCTCATAGGGAAATACTCTTTCTCTGCGGCATCCCACGTATTGGCTGGCGTTTTCCATAGAGTGTCTAGCTCCTCTTTCAGCAGCCCCAGATACAGATTGCTCTTGTTCCTTGGTTGTTTCGGCCCTTCAATTAGCATACTCATGTGAATGTACTTCCTCTTCATGCACAACCAAGGGGAAGGTTGTACATCCACACAAACACAGGCCAGGTGCTATGTGTGCTTCTCTGGCTGCCAAACTGTAGCGACCAGACCTCAAACGGTCCGATCTCTGTGCTTCAGTGTCATCCCTTGATCAGTAATGCTGACACGCACAGTACTTGAAGGATTTATAACAGAGTAGCAATCACACACTTATTACAACGAGTGTCTCAAAAGAGAACTTATTACAAATAATATGGCTTCAGGCCATCTAATAACAATAACATCGGAAGGCTTGGAAGATAAGTGAGTCCATCAACTCCAACGGCCTCACTGAGTATAGAACCATGACCTAAAGGCACCTTACTCGTCGTCTGAAAAGTCTGCAACATGAACGTTGCAGCCCGAAAACGGGCCAGCACATGGAATATGCTGGCAATGTAACACACGGAGAGTAATGAACAGAAATAGGCTATACTACATGCATATTTGGCTGGTGGAAAGCTCTATGGTTACAGTTTTGCGTAAAACCAGTTTTTCCCTACTGCAAAGGAATAATTTTTATTTAACTATCATGGTAGTTGTTAAACATTGAGAGTGTAGACACCCTCTCAATCCCAATTAAACATCATCATTGAAACCCAACAAAATTAATTAAAGTAACCTGATGAGATTCACATGATAATCCAAGTACTAGATACTCAAGATGTCCATAACCGAGGACACGACTAATCATGATTAGTTTATACACTCTGCAGAGGTTTGCGCACTTTTCCCCACAGGACTCGATCTCCTCCGTTGGGATTCTCGCACTACATGGTGTTTGAGAAACGGATGACCGAGACATAGTCTTTTAGAAGTGCTAGCACGTTACGACCGGGTAGACCGTTACACCTACTTTCCCCTACATCTGCTAGTCTACCACTGTAAGAGTTCACACAACTTAATCAACTATGCTAGAGCCCATAGTAGCTTGTGGCTGCACACGGAAGTTTCTAGCATGAATAATCTCATGATCCCTTTGAGCCTGGGTGGCTGTCCATAAAGAAAAACAGGCAATTGCTGGAATACCCAGGTGCCTCAATCCACCCAGATGTGTATTAAAGTTGCCACCTTAAATAAACTGTTAATTAACAATCTCACATCTGTCATGGATACACTCACCCAATCCACGTCTACTAGCATAGCAGGACAATATATGCAAACGTAGAAGTAACTCCCAAGGGTTTGATGTTAAAACAGGTATTAGGTACTACCTCATCTACATCCCAAAACCCACAATTTAATTAGATCCTAATCATGCAATGTTTGAGGATTTAGCTAATGCAATAAAACTGAGTAGTAAGAGGTATGATCAAAGTGTTACTTGCCTTGCTGATGATCCGTGAAACCTAGAGATTCGAAGTAGCAAGCGGCGCACTCTGGGTACTCTAACGCAAACAAACAAACAAGCATACAATAGGTACTCAACTAATGCATAGGTAAAACTCAAATAAGAGATCTAACCAGAAAGTTCAACTTAAGAACTCCGGTTTGCAAAACGAAAGAAATCAAACGAAACGACGAAGGAAAACGGCAATAGAAACAAGCATCGCTTACTAATCTGGATCTAAGTCAAATTTTACAAACGAAAAAACTTATTTGAGTTGGTTAAACAGAAAGAGGGTTTCGAGACGAAACTCTAGGCGCTTGAATCGCCTGATTCCGATAAACGAGCGAAAAGTTATACTAAAACGAAAATCGGATCAGAAAGCGCGATCGAAAATAATTGCGGAAAATCCGAGAAAAAGAAAAACGGACGAACAGGCTAACGAACGAACGTTCGCTGTCTGCGGCTAAACGATGAATACCATTCGTAAAAACGAACGAGATCCAGTAGAAGTTCCCGCCTACTCTCAACTGCTGCCAGGGAAGGACCTCGCCACCACGCCACTTCGTCCTTCCGACGCTGCAGCGCACAAGCCGTTCACCTTCGTCGCCCATGTCCGTCCAATGACTAGTCACCATGCGTGCCTACCTTCATGGGGTACCAGTGGCGGCCTTCATCGCGTTCGTTTTACCACATGTTTAACTGCAGGGAACAAATGTGCCTTCTATGGCTCCGCCCAAAATCACGCCTGTGCCAGTGGTGTGGTCCTAGCTGAGGTGCAGCTCGCTGTTGCCCGACTCCTAGCTAAGGTGCAGCTCGATCGTAGTGCTCGCCTACAGCTCTTTCTCCGCTGTTTGTGTTTATGCCTAAACGTTGAGGTGCTCAGCAGGCAGAGGAGACAGATAAAATGCTGGGAGGATTGGGGCAGGCCCGCAGGAGGTGGCGGCAAGCCTGAAGGAGTTGGAGGCACATTACTACTAATCAATTGTCCATACTCTGCTCTATGATTGAGGTGAACATCTTCTAGAATGGTAAAGCGGCCGTTTGCTAAATAACTAAACCGAAGAAAATAAACCGAACCGGATCTAGAAAAAAATGGATCTAGGTTTTCGAAAAAAACGATCGGTTTTCTTTGCGAAAACCGAGGCGACGGCGGCTACCTCGGGCAGCTCCGGCGAGACGATGGCGGTGGCGGCATGACTCCGGTGCGGCGGCGCGAGGCGGCGGGTGACAACGGCGTCTCCGGCGGCGGGTGGCTCGGCGGCGAGGCGAGGGGCGGCGGCGGCGGACTCACGCGGTGGCGGCGGCTGGCGGCGCACGGATCGAGGGCAGCGGCGGCTAGGGTTCGAGGGCTGGGGCGGCTGCGGTGCGGCTCGGGTCCTCGCGGCTTTAAAGGCCGGCCGGGCCAAGTGTCCTAGTTGGACATGGCCCGGTTAGGTCGGTCTGGGTTTTTTTTAAAATAATTTGACGTGCAGAAAAAGAAAGAAAAGAAAAACTAAACTGACTCCAAAAATTTCGAAATAAATTTTCCCCGACTTCTAAAATCAAGCCGGACAAAGTGAACATTTATTTGGGGCCTAAATGCAATTTTGAAAAACGCGGATTTTTTCCTAACTCCAAATAAAACAGTGAAAAACTCCAAAACAAAATCTTATTTGATTTTAATATTAAATCTCTAATATTTCTTTATTTTGAGGAAGTCATTTTATCCTCTCTCTCTCATTTTCAATAAAAGAATAATTCAGAGAAAAATAATTAAAATTAAACGATCCTCTTTTCATAATTCGAGGAAACCTCAAATATGAAAATAACGAAATCCCCAACTCTCTCCGTGGGTCCTTGAGTTGCGTAGGATTTCCAGGATCAACCAAAAAGCAAATAAAATATGATATGCAATAATGATCTAATGTATAACATTCCAAATTGAAAATTTGGGATGTTACAAACCTACCCCCCCTTAAGTGTTGGAAATATGCCCTAGAGGCAATAATAAATTAGTTATTATTATATTTCCTTGTTCATGATAATCGTTTATTATCCATGCTAGAATTGTATTGATAGGAAACTCAGATACATGTGTGGATACATAGACAACACCATGTCCCTAGTAAGCCTCTAGTTGACTAGCTCGTTGATCAATAGATGGTTACAGTTTCCTGACCATGGACATTGGATGTCGTTGATAACGGGATCACCTCATTAGGAGAATGATGTGATGGACAAGACCCAATCCTAAGCCTAGCACAAAGATCATGTAGTTCGTATGCTAAAGCTTTTCTAATGTCAAGTATCATTTCCTTAGACCACGAGATTGTGCAACTCCCGGATACCGTAGGAGTTCTTTGGGTGTGCCAAACGTCACAACGTAACTGGGTGGCTATAAAGGTACACTACGGGTATCTCCGAAAGTGTCTGTTGGGTTGGCACGAATCGAGACTGGGATTTGTCACTCCGTGTGACAGAGAGGTATCGCTGGGCCCACTCGGTAGGACATCATCATAATGTGCACAATGTGATCAAGGAGTTGATCACGGGATGATGTGTTACGGAACGAGTAAAGAGACTTGCCGGTAACGAGATTGAACAAGGTATCGGGATACCAACGATCGAATCTCGGGCAAGTATCGTACCGCAAGACAAAGGGAATTGTATACGGGATTGATTAAGTCCTTGACATCGTGGTTCATCCAATGAGATCATCGTGGAACATGTGGGAACCAACATGGGTATCCAGATCCCGCTGTTGGTTATTGACCGGAGAACGTCTCGGTCATGTCTGCATGGTTCCCGAACCCGTAGGGTCTACACACTTAAGGTTCGGTGACGCTAGGGTTGTAGGGATATGTATATGCAGTAACCCGAATGTTGTTCGGAGTCCCAGATGAGATCCCGGAGTTCCGAAATGGTCCGGAGGTAAAGAATTATATATAGGAAGTGCTATTTCGGCCATCGGGACAAGTTTCGGGGTCACCGGTATTGTACCGGGACCACTGGAAGGGTCCCGGGGGTCCACCGGGTGGGGCCACCTATCCCGGAGGGCCCCATGGGCTGAATTGGGAAGGGATCCAGCCCAAAGTGGGCTGGGGCGCCACTTCCCCCTAGGGCCCATGCGCCTAGGGTGGGGGAAACCCTAAATGAAGAGTCCTAGGAGGGGAAGGCACCTCCTAGGTGCCTTGGGGAGGAGGGATTCCTCCCCTTGGCCGCACCCCCCTAGGAGATTAGATCTCCTAGGGCCGGCGCCCCCCTTGGCCCTCCTATATATAGTGGGGAGATGGAGTACTTCTAAGGCTAAGCCTTTGGTGCCTCCCTCTCCCTCTCCAACACATCCTCCTCCTCCATAGTGCTTAGCGAAGCCCTGCCGGAGTACTGCAGCTCCACCACCACCACGCCGTCGTGCTGCTGTTGGGGCCATCTTCCTCAACCTCTCCTTCCCCCTTGTTGGATCAAGAAGGAGGAGACGTTGCTGCTCCGTACGTGTGTTGAACACGGAGGTGCCGTCCGTTCGGCGCTAGAATCATCGGTGATTTGGATCACGACGAGTACGACTCCATCAACCCCGTTCTCTTGAACGCTTCCGCATAGCAATCTACAAGGGTATATAGATGCACTCTCCTTCCCCTCGTTGCTGGTTTCTCCATAGATAGATCTTGGTGACACGTAGAAAATTTTGAATTTCTGCTACATTCCCCAACAGTGGCATCATGAGCTAGGTCTATGCGTAGTTTCTATGCACGAGTAGAACACAAAGTAGTTGTGGGCGTTGATTTTGTTCAATATGCTTGCTGTTACTAGTCTTATCTTGATTCGGCGGCATCATGGGATGAAGCGGCCCGGGCCGACCTTACACGTACTCTTACGTGAGACTGGTTCCACCGATAAGGTGGCTAGCGGGTGTCTGTCTCTCCCACTTTAGTCGGATCGGATTCGATGAAAAGGGTCCTTATGAAGGGTAAATAGCAATTGGCACATCACGTTGTGGTCTTTGCGTAGGTAAGAAACGTTCTTGCTAGAAACCCATAGCAGCCACGTAAAACATGCAAACAACAATTAGAGGACGTCTAACTTGTTTTTGCAGGGCATGCTATGTGATGTGATATGGACAAAAGGATGTGATGAATGATATATGTGATGTATGAGATTGATCATGTTCTTGTAATAGGAATCACGACTTGCATGTTGATGAGTATGACAACCGGCAGGAGCCATAGGAGTTGTCTTAATTTATTTATGACCTGCGTGTCAACATAAACGTCATGTAATTACTTTACTTTATTGCTAACCGTTAGCTATAGTAGTAGAAGTAATAGTTGACGAGACAACTTCATGAAGACACGATGATAGAGATGATGATGATGGAGATCATGGTGTCATGCCGGTGACAAGATGATCATGGAGCCCCAAGATGGAGATCAAAGGAGCTATATGATATTGGCCATATCATGTCACTATTATTTGATTGCATGTGATGTTTATCATGTTTATACATCTTGTTTACTTAGAACGACGGTAGTAAATAAGATGATCCCTCACTAAAATTTCAAGAAGGTGTTCCCCCTAACTGTGCACCGTTGCGAAAGTTCGTCGTTTCGAAGCACCACGTGATGATCGGGTGTGATAGATTCTTACGTTCACATACAACGGGTGTAAGACAGATTTACACACGCGAAACACTTAGGTTGACTTGACGAGCCTAGCATGTGTACAGACATGGCCTCGGAACACAGAAGACCGAAAGGTCGAGCATGAGTCGTATGGTAGATACGATCAACATGAAGATGTTCACCGATGATGACTAGTCCGTCTCACGTGATGATCGGACACGGCCTAGTTGACTCGGATCATGTAATCACTTAGATGACTAGAGGGATGTCTATCTGAGTGGGAGTTCATAAGATGAACTTAATTATCCTGAACATAGTCAAAAGGTCTTCGCAAATTATGTCATAGCTCGCGCTTCAGTTCTACTGTTTAGATATGTTCCTAGAGAAAATTTAGTTGAAAGTTGATAGTAGTAATTATGCGGACTAGGTCCGTAAACTGAGGTTTGTCCTCATTGCTTCATAGAAGGCTTATGGTCTTAATGCACCGCTCAGTGTGCTAAACCTCGAACGTTGTCTGTGGATGTTGCGAACATCTGACATACACATTTTGATAACTACGTGATAGTTCAGTTAAACGGTTTAGAGTTGAGGCACCGAAGATGTTTTGAAACGTCGCGAAACATATGAGATGTTTCGAGGGCTGAAATTGGGATTTCAGGCTCGTGCCCACGTCAAGAGGTATAAGACCTCCGATGATTTTCTTAGCCTACAACTAAGGGAGAAAAGCTCAATTGTTGAGCTTGTGCTCAGATTGTCTAAGTACAACAATCGCTTGAATTGAGTGGGAGTTGATCTTCCAGATGAAATAGTGATGGTTCTCCGAAGTCATTACCACCAAGCTGCTAGAGCTTCGTGATGAACTATGATATATCAGGGACATATATGATGATCCTTGAGATATTCGCGATGTTTGACACCGCGAAAGTAGAAATCAAGAAGGAGCATCAATTGTTGATGGTTGGTGAAACCACTAGTTTCAAGAAGGGCAAGGGAACAAAGGGATACTTCATGAAACGGCAATTCAGCTGCTGCTCTAGTGAAGAAACCCAAGGTTGAACCCAAACCCGAGACTGAGTGCTTCTGTAATAAGGGGAACAGCCACTGGAGCAGAATTACCCTAGATACTTGGTAGATGAGAAGGCTGGCAAGGTCGATAGAAGTATATTGGATATACATTATGTTAATGTGTACTTTACTAGTACTCCTAGTAGCACCAGGGTATTAGATACCGGTTCGGTTGCTAAGTGTTAGTAACTCGAAATAAAAGCTACGGAATAAACGAAGACTAGATAAAGGTGAGATGACGATATGTGTTGGAAGTATTTCCAAGGTTGATCAAATATCGTATGCTCCCTCTACCATCGAGATTGGTGTTTGCGTTGAGCATAGACATGATTGGATTATGTCTATCGCAATACGGTTATTCATTTAAGGAGAATAATGGTTACTCTGTTTATTTGAATAATACCTTCAATGGTCTTGCACCTAAAATGAATGGTTCATTGAATCTCGATCATAGTGATACACATTTTCATGCCAAAAGATAGTAATGATAGTACCACCTACTTGTGGCACTGCCACTTAAGTCATATCGGTATAAAACGCATGAAGAAGCTCCATGTTGATGGATCTTTGGGCTCACTCGTTTTTGAAAAGGATTGAGACATGCGAACCATGTTTGTTGGTAGATATGCATGAAGAAACTCTATACAGATGGATCGTTTGGACTCACTTGATTTTGAATCACTTGAGACATGCAAATCATACCACATGGGCAAGATGACTGAAAAGCCTCGTTTTCAGTAAAGTGGAACTAGAAAGCAACTTGTTGGAAGTAATACATTTTGATGTGTGCAATCCAATGAGTACTGAGGTGTGTAGTGGATATCGTTATGTTCTTACTTCACAGATGATTTGAGTAGATGTTGAGTATATTTACTTGATGAATCACGAGTCTGAATTATTGAAAGGTTCAAGTAATTTCAGGGTGAAGTTGAAAGATCGTCGTGACAAAAGGATAAAAGATCTATGATATGATCATAGAGAGTTTGGCACAGAATTAAGACACTGTGGAAATTGTTTCACAACTAATACAGCCTGGAACACCATAGTGTGATGGTGTGTCCGAACATCATAACTGCACCCTATTGGATATGATGCATACCATGATGTCTCTTATCAAATTACCACAGTAGTTTATGGGTTAGGCATTAGAGACAACCACATTCACTTTAAAAGGGGCACCACGTAATTCCGATGAGATGACACCGTATGAACTATGGTTTAGGGAAACCTAAGCTATCATTTCTTAAAAGTTTGGGGCTGCGACGCTTATGTGAAAAAGTTTCAGGCTGATAAGCTCGAACCCAAAGCGGATAAATGCATCTTCATAGGACACCCAAAACAGTTGGGTATACCTCCTGTCTCAGATCCGAAAGCAATAAGGGATTGTTTCTGGAATCGGGTCCTTTCTCGAGGAAAAGTTTCTCTCGAAAGAATTGAGTGGGAGGATGGTGGAGACTTGATGAGGTTATTGAACCGTCTCTTCAACTAGTGTGTGGCAGGGCACAAGGAGTTGTTCCTGTGGCACCTACACCAATTGAAGTGGAAGCTTATGATAGTGATCATGAAACTTCAGATCAAGTCACTACCAAACCTCGTGGGATGACAAGGATGCGTACTACTTCAGAGTGGTACGTAATCCTGTCTTGGAACTCATGTTGCTAGACAACAATGAACCTACGAGCCATGAAGAAGCGATGGTGGGCCCAGATTTCGATAAATGGCTCGAGGCCATAAAATCCGAGATAGGATCCATGTATGAAAAAAAAAGTGTAGACTTTGGAAGAACTACTTGATGGTCGTAAGGCTGTTAGGTACATATGGATTTTAAAAGGAAGACAGACAATGATGGTAAGTATCACCATTAAGAAACCTCGACTTGTCGTTAAGATTTTTTCTGACAAGTTCAAGGAGTTGACTATGATGAGACTTTCTCACTCGTAGCGATGCTAAGAGTCTGTTGGAATTATATTAGCGATTACTGCATTATTTATGAAATCTTGCAGATAGGATGTCAAAACATTGTTTCCTCGACGATTTTCTTGAGGAAAGGTTGTATGTGATACAACCGAAAGGTTTTGTCAATCCTGAAAGATGCTAATAAGTATGCAAAGCCCCAGCAATCCTTCTAGGGACTGGAGTAAGCATCTCGGAGTTGGAATGTATGCTTTGATGATGATCAAAGATTTTGGGTTTATACAAAGTTTATGAGAAACTTGTATTTCCAAAGAAGTGAGTGGGAGCACTATAGAATTTCTGATGAGAATATGTTGTTGACATATTATGGATCAGAAATGATGTAGAATTTCTCGAAAGCATATAGGGTTATTTGGAAAGTGTTTTTCAATGGAAAGCCTGGGTTAAGCTACTTGAGCATTGAGCATCAAGATCTATAAGGATAGATCAAAACGCTTAATGGTACTTTCAAATGAGCACATACCTTGACATGATCTTGAAGGTGTTCAAGATGGATCAGTCAAAGAAGGAGTTCTTGCCTGAGTTGTAAGGTATGAAGTTAAGACTTAAAGCTCGACCACGGCAGAATAGAGAGAAAGGACGAAGGTCGTCCCCTATGCTTAAGACATAGGCTCTACAGTATGCTACGCTGTGTACCGCACCTGAAATGTGCCTTGCCGTGAGTCAGTCAAGGGGTACAAGAGTGATCTAAGAATGGATCACAGGACAGCGGTCAAAGTTATCCTTAGTAACTCGTGGACTAAGGAATTTTCTCGATTATGGAGGTGGTAAAAGAGTTCGTCGTAAAGGGTTACGCCGATGCAAACTTTGACACTAATCCAGATTATTCTGAGTAGTAAACTGGATTCGTATAGTAGAACAGTTATTTGGAATAGCTCCAAATGTAGCGTAGTAGTTGCATCTACAAGATGACATAAGAAATTTGCGAAGTACATACGGATCTGAAAGATTCAGACCCGTTGACTATAACATCTCTCACAAGCGTAACATGATCAAACCCAGAACTCATCGAGTGTTAATCACATGGTAATGTGAACTAGATTATTGACTCTAGTAAACTCTTTGGGTGTTAGTCACATGGGGATGTGACCTTGAGAGTTAATCACATATCGATGTGAACTGGATTATTGACTCTAGTGCAAGTGGGAGACTGTTGGAAATATGCCCTAGAGGCAATAATAAATTAGTTATTATTATATTTCCTTGTTCATGATAATCATTTATTATCCATGCTAGAATTGTATTGATAGGAAACTCAGATACATGTGTGGATACATAGACAACACCATGTCCCTAGTAAGCCTCTAGTTGACTAGCTCGTTGAGCAATAGATGGTTACAGTTTCCTGACCATGGACATTGGATGTCGTTGATAACGGGATCACCTCATTAGGAGAATGATGTCATGGACAAGACCCAATCCTAAGCCTAGCACAAAGATCATGTAGTTCGTATGCTAAAGCTTTTCTAATGTCAAGTATCATTTCCTTAGACCATGAGATTGTGCAACTCCCGGATACCGTAGGAGTGCTTTGGGTGTGCCAAACGTCACAACGTAACTGGGTGGCTATAAAGGTACACTACGGGTATCTCCGAAAGTGTCCGTTGGGTTGGCACGAATCGAGACTGGGATTTGTCACTCCGTGTGACGGAGAGGTATCTCTGGGCCCACTCGGTAGGACATCATCATAATGTGCACAATGTGATCAAGGAGTTGATCACGGGATGATGTGTTATGGAACGAGTAAAGAGACTTGCCAGTAACGAGATTGAACAAGGTATCGGGATACTGACGATCGAATCTCGGGAAAGTATCGTACCGCTAGACAAAGGGAATTGTATACGGGATTGATTAAGTCCTTGACATCGTGGTTCATCCGATGAGATCATCGTGGAACATATGGGAACCAACATGGGTATCCAGATCCCGCTATTGGTTATTGACCGGAGAATGTCTCGGTCATGTCTGCATGGTTCCCGAACCCGTAGGGTCTACACACTTAAGGCTCGGTGATGCTAGGGTTGTAGGGATATGTATATGCAGTAACCCGAATGTTGTTCGGAGTCCCGGATGAGATCCCGGACATCACGAGGAGTTCCGGAATGGTCCGGAGGTAAAGAATTATATATAGGAAGTGCTATTTCGGCCATCGGGACAAGTTTCGGGGTCACCGGTATTGTACCAGGACCACCGGAAGGGTCCCGGGGGTCCACCGGGTGGGGCCACCTATCCCGGAAGGCCCCATGGGCTGAAGTGGGAAGGGATCCAGCCCAAAGTGGGCTGGGGCACCACTACCCCCTAGGGCCCATGCGCCTAGGGTGGGGAAACCCTAAAGGAAGAGTCCTAGGAGGGGAAGGCACCTCCTAGGTGCCTTGGGGAGGAGGGATTCCTCCCCTTGGCCGCACCCCCCTAGGAGATTAGATCTCCTAGGGCCGGCGCCCCCCCCCTTGGCCCTCATATATATAGTGGGGAGATGGAGGACTTCTAAGGCTAAGCCTTTGGTGCCTCCCTTTCCCACTCCAACACATCCTCCTCCTCCATAGTGCTTAGCAAAGCCCTGCCGGAGTACTGCAGCTCCACCACCACCACGCCATCGTGCTGCTGTTGGGGCCATCTTCCTCAACCTCTCCTTCCCCTTTGCTGGATCAAGAAGGAGGAGACGTCGCTGCTCCGTACGTGTGTTGAACGCGGAGGTGCCGTCCGTTCGGTGCTAGAATCATCGGTGATTTGGATCACGACGAGTACGACTCCATCAACCCCGTTCTCTTGAACACTTCCGCATAGCGATCTACAAGGGTATGTAGATGCACTCTCCTTCCCCTTGTTGCTGGTTTCTCCATAGATAGATCTTGGTGACACGTAGAAAGTTTTGAATTTCTGCTACGTTCCCCAACATTAAGATGAATCTCGCCCTCGAGATTCGGGTTGGCTAGAAAATAGGTGAGGGTGGTCCTTCAGCAGATCTTCCTCTCGCTCCCAGGTGGCTTCATCCTCGGTGTGGTGGCTCCACTGAACTTTACAAAACCTGATAACCTTGCTGCGGGTGACTCAGCTAGCATATTTGAGAATCTTGACTGGTTTCTCCTCGTAGGTCAAATCACTATCCAACCGAATTGCTTCCAGCAGCACTGTATCTCTTAGCGGTATATCAACCATCTCTGCGCGGCACTTTTTCAAGGAAACGTGGAACACGTTGTGAACTCCTGACAATCCTTCAGGCAACTCCAACTTGTAAGCAACTTCTCCCATACGCTCCAAAACTTTGTATGGTCCCACAAAATGTGGCACTAACTTCCCCTTAATTCCAAAGCGCTTAACTCCTCGAAGTGGAGATACACGAAGATAAACTCTATCTCCGGCTTCGTAAACTATCTCCTTGCATTTAGAATCTGCATAGCTCTTCTGCCTGGACTGGGCTACTTTGAGCCTATCACGAATCAACCTCACTTTCTGTTCAGACTCCTTAATCAAATCTGGTCCAAACAACTGGCGGTCTCTATCTTCGTCCCACGACAATGGTGTTCTGCACCTTCTTCCGTACAAGGCTTAAAAAGGGGCCATGTTCAAACTGGATTGATAACTATTGTTGTAAGAGAACTCTGCATATGGAAAATTGTCATCCCAACTAGATCCATAATCTAGTGCACAAGCTCTCAGCATATCCTCCAAAATCTGATTGACTCTCTCGATCTGTCCATCGGTCTATGGATGAAAAGATGTACTGAACTCTAGTCTAGTACCCAAAGTTTCGTGTAACTGATTTCAGAACTTTGAGGTAAACTGGGTTCCTCTATCTGATACAATGCTCCTAGGGACTCCATGCAGACATACGATCCTGGTCATGTATATCTTTGCCAACTTAGCACTGGTGTAAGTGGTTTTCATGGGATGAAATGAGCTACCTTCGTCAAGCGATCGACTACAACCCATATCGAGTCATAGCCTGAGCGGGTCCTGGGTAATCCTGTGATAAAATCCATGCCTAGCTTATCCCACTTCCATTCGGGTATCGGCAATGGCTGTAGCAATCCTGCTGGCTTCTGATGCTCTGCCTTTACTCTCTGACATACATCACAAACGGCTACATACTCTGCAATATCCTTCTTCATTCTGGTCCACCAGAAAGTGTCTTTCAAATCCAAATACATCTTGGTATTTCCTGGGTGAATCGAGTACGGCGAATCATGGGCCTCTTGCAAAATTAACTTCCTGATCTCCGGGTCATTGGGCACATAAACGCGGTCCTCAAACCATAAGGTATCGTGTTCATCCTCACGAAACCCCTTAGCTTTTCCCCTGCTCATTTTCTCTTTAATAGAGGCAATCTCCTTGTCGGTCTTCTGAGCTTCTCTGATCTTATCCATAAGAGTAGATTGTATCTCCAATGCTGCTACATAGCCTCTCGGAACTATCTCCAAACATAGCTCACAAAGATCCTCGACTAACTCCTTTGGTAATTCTCCGGTCATTAGGGTGTTGACATGGCTCTTGCGGCTCAATGCGTCAGCTACTATGTTAGCCTTTCCGGGATGATAATGTAATCTCATATCATAATCCTTAATGAGCTCCAACCATCTTCTTTGCCTTAGATTCAACTCCTTCTGCGTGAAGATGTACTTCAAAATCTTGTGATCCGTGTACACCTCACAATGGTTTCCAATGAGAAAATGTCTCCAAGTCTTCAATGCGTGCACTACGGCTGCTAACTCCAAATCATGTGTAGCATAATTCAACTCATGGGGATTAAGCTGTCGTGAAGCATACGAAACAACTCTTCCCTCTTGCATAAGCACTGCTCCAATTCATCAACTTGAAGCGTCGCAATACACCTCATAATCCTTGCGCTGATCTGGCAGAATCAACACTGGCGAGGTAACCAAACGTTTCTTCAACTCTTGGAAATTGGTCTCACATTCCTCAGTCCAATTGAACTTGGTATCCTTCTTCAACAACTCCATTATAGGTTTTGCAATCTTCGAGAAATTTTCAATGAATCTCCGGTAGTATCCCGCGAGTCCAAGAAAACTCCGGATCTCTCCCACTATTGTTGGAGCTTCCCAATTTGTCACAATGACAACTTTGGTGGGATCTACTGCTATTCCTTCTCCGAATATAACATGTCTGAGGAATCCAACTTCCTTCAACCAAAACTCACATTTCCTGAACTTGGCGTATAACTGATGTTCTATGAGCTTATTAAGTACCAAACGCAAATGTTCTTTATGCTCTTCTTCATTCTTCGAGTAAACCAGTATATCATCAATGAACACTACGATGAACTTATCCAAAAACTCCATAAACACTTTGTTCATCATGTTCATAAAATAAGCAGGTGCGTTAGTCAGACCAAATGACATAACGGTATACTCATACAACCCGTACCTCGTAGTAAAAGTTGTCTTAGGTATGTCCTGCTCTCGAATCTTCAACTGGTGGTATCCTGATCGCAAATCGATCTTGGAAAATACCTTAGCTCCTTGCAATTGGTCAAACAAATCATTGATCATCGGTAGTGGGTACTTATTCTTGATCATCACTTCATTCAATCCTCGATAATCAACAACCATCCTTAATGATCCATCCTTCTTTTCCACTAGAAGTACTGGTGATCCCCAAGGTGATGAACTTGGGTGAATATATCCCTTATCCAGTAACTCCTTAATCTGCTTCCTAATCTCCTCCAAATCCTTTGCAGGCATTCTATACGGTCTCTTAGATATTGGTCTTGTGCCTAGCAAAAGCTCAATCAAAAACTCAATGTCCCTATCCGGTGGCATGCTTGGCAACTCTTCTGGAAATACATCCGAAAAATCCTTTACCACTGGTACTTCCTCCTGTACAACTCCTGTTAAGGAATTTACTTGAGTCCTATTCGGCACATGGCATGATACATACTTGATCCTTCTTCCTTCTGGGGTGGTAAGCAAAATCGACTTACTGGCGCAGTCGATGTTGCCTCCATACATCGACAGCCAATCCATACCTAGAATCACATCCAAACCTTATGATTCCAGAATGATTAAATCCGAGGGGAAGACATGCCTACCTATACTCAATGGCACTTGAAAACATCTTTTACTGGCCATATACTCTGCTCCTGGTGAGCTTACTAACATAGGTGTTATAAGAACCTTGGTGGGCAGTTTATACTTATCCACGAATCACCTTGATATGTATGAATGTGATGCACTAGTATCGAAAAGCATGATTGCAGTAAATGACTTAACCAAAAACTTACCTATTACTGCATCTGGCTGGGCTTCAACCTCCTCCACGTTAACGTGGTTCACCTGTCCCCTGTTGGAAGGGTTCGGCTTCTTCCCAGAGCTTCCATTACCATTACCATTCTGGGTTTCAGGACATTCATTGGCATAATGTCCGGTCTTCTAACACTTATAACAAGTGACTTGGCTCAGGTCTCTCTTGGCTGGGGTTGATGGGTTGGTACGGTTTTGACCGTTGCTTCCCCCATTCCCATTACCATTCTTGGGGCCATTATGATTATGCGAACTCCCTCCTCCACGGGTATGCTGAAAATGTCCTCCCGATTTTGGGGTAAAACGTGGCTTCTGCTGAGCTCCTGAATTGTACTTCCCTTGTCCATACTTCCTCTTGCGGTTCTCAATCTGTTGCTGCTTCCCTTCAATCATAAGGGCACGATCTACCAACTCCTGGTAGTTGTTGAAAGTTGCTACCATCAACTGCATGCTCAACTCATCATTCAGTCCTTCCAGAAACTTCTCCTTCTTAGCTGCATCTGTAGCAACGTCATCCGGGGCATAACGTGCTAACTTACTAAAGTCATCCATGTATTGGCCAATTGTCCGTCCTCCTTGGCGCAAGTTGCGAAACTCATGCTTCTTAATGGCCATAGCTCCTGCTGAAACATGGGCAGTACGGAAAGCCTGCTGAAATTGGTCCCATGTCACCGTGGCTATAGGGTAGGTGATAGTGTAATTTTCCCACCATGATGATGCTGGTCCATCCAACTGGTGTGTGGCAAAACACACCTTCTCAGCATCAGTACATCATGTAGTGGTTAACTCCCTTCCAATCTTGAGGAGCCAATCATCTGCTACTATAGGCTCGGTGCTACTAGAGAACACCGGCGGATTCAGTCTAAGGATATGGGTTAAGTGATCAACAGGTGGTGGTGGTGGTGGGTTGTTGTTGTTGTTCCCTTGATTCTGATTCTGGACTAGCAACCGCATCAACGCATTCTGCTGCTGTATCAACTGAGTGAGCTCCGGTGGAAAGGCAAATCCATTGTCACGTCTCGGAGGCATCTGATGGGTTTAGAGGGGAGAGATTAGAATAGAATGAGGTCTAATGAGAAAACACTACCCATATGCACATGAGACAAACACAAACATTTCACTCAATCAATCAAGGGCATACAATCGATCTAGAACTATTGCGAAAGTGCTCGGACTACTCTATTTACATGGTGGAATACTACTATTGATGTGGTGGTCTACTAGAAATATTCCTTGATTGCAGACTCCATGATATCTGCTCCAGCTTCGTCTTCATAGTCATCATCGCTCAGGTCAGAGTCGGTGTCGTCGATGATGATGTAGTGTACCGGGCGAATCTCCTTGGGTTCTTCGTCTTCTTCTACTGGTGTGGGGTCTCCCATGAATATTCTGATCTTCTTAATCAGGTCGTCATTCTTCTCCACTAGTACGACGATTTCCTCCTCATAATCTTCATGTGTAGCCTTGAGTTCTTCTTCCATCTCTGTGATTCTTGTCATCGCCTTCTTCAGAGCTATCATGTCTGCGCACATCTGGTTCTCCTGACGTCGAATGTGCTGGTTTAGCTCCTGGATAAAAGTTGCGATTGACCTATCCTTCTTGGTGCTGATCATCTCCCAGTTCTCATCTCGGCGCCCACAAATCTGGTAGATAGTATCCTTGAGATCATTGCGGTAAACTTCTCCAATACGTCCCCTGGTGATGTGGGCTGCATGCTCTTTCCTAGACTCCAGGTTGGTGCATCAAAGGAAAACTCTATGGGCTCGGTGACTGGTGCAAACGTCCTTCCTGGAACTTGAACTTGAATCAACCAACGCTCCTCCTCGGGTAAAGTGGCGTTGTAGGTCCCGGTGAAGCTTGGTACTCCGATGTTCAGGTACTTAGTGACTTCCTTCAGGTGGCGTCCAAAGGGTGTATCTTCATCCGGTTGCGTGAACTTGTTCCTTGCATCCACCATCCTAAAAGAGTAGAAAAGATGAGGAGTCAGAAATGGGAAGAGTGAGTAGTGATCTAGGGCTTTAGCTTAGTGGTCGTGTCCTACAGTCAGCGTGTGCTCTGATACCATCTTGTAGCGACCAGACCTCAAACGGTCCGATTCCTGTGCTTCAGTGTCATCCCTGGATCAGTAATGCTGACACGCACAGTACTTGAAGGATTTATAACAGAGTAGGAATCACACACTTATTACAACGAGTGTCTCAAAAGAGAACTTATTACAAATAATATGGCTTAAGGCCATCTAATAATGATAACAGCGGAAGGCTTGGAAGATAAGTGAGTCCATCAACTCCAACGGCATCACTGAGTATAGAACCAAGACCTAAAGGCATCTTACTCGTCGTCTAAAAAGTCCGCAACATGAACGTTGCAGCCCAAAAACGGGTCAGCACATGGAATATGCTGGCAATGTAACACATAGAGAGTAATGAACAGAAATAGGCTATACAACATGCATATTTGGCTGGTGGAAAGCTCTATTGTTATAGTTTTGCATAAAGCCAGTTTTTCCCTACTACAAAGGAATAAATTTTATTTAACTATCATGGTAGTTGTTGAACATTGAGAGTGTAGACACCCTCTCAATCCCAATTAAACATCATCATTGAAACCCAACAAAATTAATTAAAGTAACATGATGAGATTCACATGATAATCCAAGTACTAGATACTCAAGATGTCCATAACCAGGGACACGGCTAATGATGATTAGTTTATACACTCTGCAGAGGTTTGCACACTTTTCCCCACAAGACTCGATCTCCTCCGTTGGGATTCTCGCACTACATGGTGTTTGAGAAACGGATGACCGAGACATAGTCTTTCAGAAGCGCTAGCACCTTACGATTGGGTAGACCGTTACACCTACTTTCCCCTAGATTTGCTAGTCTACCACTATAAGAGTTCGCACGACTTAATCAACTATGCTAGAGCCCATAGTAGCTTGTGGCTGCACACAGAAGTTTCTAGCATGAATAATCTCATGATCCCTTTGAGCCTGGGTGGCGGTCCATAAAGAAAAACATGCAATCGCTGGAATACCTAGGTGCCTCAATCCACCCAGATGTGTATTAAAGTTGCCACCTTAAATAAACCGTTAATTAACAATCTCACCCAATCCATGTCTACACTCACCCAATCCATGTCTACTAGCATAGCACGACAGTATAAGCAAACGTAGAAGTAACTCCCAAGGGTTTGATATTAAAACATGTATTAGGTACTACCTTATCTACATCCCCAAACCCATAATTTAATTAGATCCTAATCATGCAATGTTTGAGGATTTAGCTAATGCAATAAAACTGGGTAGTAAGAGGTATGATCAAAGTGTTACTTGCCTTGCTGATGATCCGCGAAACCTAGAGATTCGAAGTAGCAAGCGGCGCGCTCCGTGTACTCTAACGCAAACAAACAAACAAGCATACAATAAGTACTCAACTAATGCACAGGTAAAACTCAAATAAGAGATCTAACCAGAAAGTTCAACTTAAGAACTCCGGTTTGCAAAAAGAAACAAATCAAACATAACGACGGAAGGAAAATGGCAAAAGAAACAAGCTTCGCTTACTAATCTGGATCTAAGTCAAATTTTACAGAAGCAAGAACTTTTTTGAGTTGGTTAAACCGAAAGAGGGTTCCGAGACGAAACTCTAGGCACTTGAATCGCCTAATTCCAATAAACGAGTGAAAAGTTATACTAAAACAAAAATCGGAACAGAAATCGCGATAAAAAATAATCGCGGAAAATCCGAGAAAAAGAAAAACGGATGAACAGGCTAACGAACGAACATTCGCTGTCTGCGGCTAAATGACGAATACCGTTCGTAAAAGTGAACGAAAAAGCAGCCGTTCGCTAAATAACTAAACCGAAGAAAATAAACCGAACCGGATCTAGAAAAAACGGATCTAGGTTTTCGAAAAAAACCGATCGGTTTTCTTTGCGAAAACCAAGGCAACGGCCGCTAACTCAAGCGGCTCCGGCGAGACGACGGCGGTGGTGGCTCGGCTCCAGTGCGGTGGTGCGGGGCGGCGGCTGGTGGCGGCGGCTCCGGCGG
>NC_041382.1:598821727-598831217 GCF_002162155.2 Triticum dicoccoides | reverse complement strand
ACGGCGGCGGCGGCGAGGCGAGGGGCGGCGGACTCGCGCGGCGGCGGCGGATGGCGGTGCGCGGATCGAGGGCAGCGGCGGCTAGGGTTCAAGGGCTGGGGCGGCTGCGGTGCGGCTCGGGCCCTCGCGGCTTTAAAGGCCGGCCAGGCCAAGTGTCCTAGTCGGACACAGCCCGGTTAGGTCGGTCCGGGTTTTTTTTAAAATAATTTGACGTGCAGAAAAAGAGAGAAAAGAAATACTAAACAGACTCCAAAAATCCGGAAATAAATTTTCCCCGACTTGTAAAATCAAGCCGGACAAAGTGAACATTTATTTGGGGCCTAAATGCAATTTTGAAAAACACGCATTTTTTCCTAACTCCAAATAAAACAGTGAAAAACTCCAAAATAAAATCTTATTTGATTTTAATATTAAATCTATGATATTTCTCTATTTTGAGGAAGTCATTTTATTCTCTCTCTTTCATTTTAATAAAAGAATAATTCAAAGAAAAATAATTAAAATCAAACGATCCTCTTTTCATAATTCGAGAAAACCTCAAATATGAAAATAATGAAATCCCCAACTCTCTCCGTGGGTCCTTGAGTTTCGTAGGATTTCCAGGATCAACCAAAAAGCAAATAAAATATGATATGCAATAATGATCTAATGTATAACATTCCAAATTGAAAATTTGGGATGTTGCACAAACGGATTGACTCCATCGGTGCTCGTGCCCAGCACAATGTTCCTTGGATCGTCCCCAAATTCTGGGTGTTCGAAGTTCAACGCTTGCCACTGGCTCGCATCCTTAGGGTGACTCAGCATCTTGTCTTTTTTATTTATCTCCGGATGATTTCCGTCATCTTCTCACTTCTTCTCCTCCCTATCCGCGTGCCAACGCAGGAGCTTTGCTAGCTTAGGGTCCGCGAAATATTGCTGCAAAGGAGGAGTGAACGGAAAGTACCACACCACTTTTCGAGGAGCTTTCTTCCTCTTCTTGTTTCGAGTGACGCCGCACACCGGACATATGGTAGACTCCGCGTGCTCGTCCCGAACAACGATGCAATTGTTCATGCACACATGGTATTTCACGTGTGGTAAATCTAGAGGACACACGATTTTCTTCGCCTCCTCGAAACTGGTCGGGCACTTGTTCCCCTTGGGAAGACGTTCATGCTAGAATGACATGTTCTCGTCGAAGCATGCATCGGTCATTTTGTGTTTTACCTTCATCTCTAGAGCCATGAGCGTTACTTTCAGGCGGGTATCCTCGGGCCTGCATCCTTCATACAATGGAGTAACCGCGTCTATCTCCAGTTGATCCATCTTGGCTTTCTCTCGGGCGACAGCTCTTGCGTTATCCGTCTGCTTGAGAAGTAGCTCTTGAATATGAGGGTCCTGCACCTAGCCCATCGATGGTCCATCATCGTCTGCTACGGCATCTTCATCTTCATGATCATGCCCTTCGTCTTGATCTTCCTCATCATCATGTCCGGCATCACCATCGTGATCATGTCCTGGAGATTTTTCGTCTTCTCGCCCGCCCTCACCGCGGTGGTTGTCTTGCTGCCCTTCCTCATTTCTTGCCCGGCCCCCATGGATGACTTCATAGTCATCTTCATCACCTTGCCACCGATAGCCATCCATGAAACCACGCAAGAGCAGGTGGTCCCCCACCTGCCCGGAATCCGGGTCTGCAATAAGGCTCTTCAGCTTGCATCTTCGACACGGACATCTTATCTCCGTCTTGTTCTTTTGAAGCATCTCGGCCTTCACGGAGCTCAAAAACCTATTCACGATGCCTTCGGTCATCGTGTGGACCATGGTTGCCTGCGGGGTAGAGCAAAACGATATTTTAGAACCAAGAATTTTTTTGGCATGACTTTGCCTAAAAATAGGACCAAAAAGAATGCATAGTGCCAAATTCTCCCTGAAACGGAAATGAATCAACATTCCAGCAAAATATTGGCAACTATCGCATTTCAAATATCGGTACCTGCAAACACAAACATATATGCAACACCACAAACATATGCAACACCACAAACATACGTAGATCTAGCTAGGACATAAAAGTGCATGTGCACGTTGTTGGAGGGAGAAAAAAGTAGATCTACAACATAAAGAAAGCTTTCCCCTTACTTACCTATCAAAAAAGGTAATTTAACCACTTAATTTGGGTGAATCTATGGTGCAAATGGGGTGAGGAGGAGGAGGCAGCCGAGACAAGCTTGGAGGAGGAGGAGAGAATGAAGTGGGGAAAGTGAGTGTGATAGGTGGTTGTCCCAAATATCTAGCTGGTCTCAGGTTACTAATGGCGCACCACCTACAAATGCGCCATTAGTAACCCTGGTTACTAATGGCGCACCTGCCAGGGGTGCGCCATTACTAGTTTTGCAAAAAAAAATCTCAGTAGTGGCGCACCGTGGGTGTGGTGCGCAATTACTAGTTTGAGCTAGTAATGGCGCACTTCGCCCAGGTGCGCCATTACTACTTTTGAAAAAAAGTAAAAAAAATGTCAGTAGTGGCGCACCGAGTGTGTGGTGCGCCATCAGTGTGTCCTGGTGTGCCATTAATAGTTTTGAATTTTTTTTGCTAGTAATGGCGCACCGTGTGTCTGGTGCGCCATTAGTAACGAGGACAATAATGGCGCACCACATACATGGTGCGCCATTTATGTCCATATCAGCTATAGCCCTTTTCCTAGTAGTGTAAAGGGTGATGCTAAAACATGGTTTAGTTCTCTTGATCCTAGTTGTGTGCGTAGTCCCCAGGATATGATTTATTACTTCTCTGCTAAATATTTCCCCGCTCATAAGAAACAAGCTGCTTTAAGGGAAATATATAATTTTGTGCAAATTGAAGAAGAGAGTCTCCCACAATCTTGGGGGAGGCTTCTCCGATTACTTAATGCTTTGCCTGATCATCCTCTCAAGAAAAATGAAATACTTGATATCTTTTATAATGGACTAACCGATGCTTCCAGAGATTACCTGGATAGTTGTGCTGGTTGTGTTTTCAGGGAAAGAACTGTTGATCAAGCTGAATTGCTATTGAATAATATGTTGACAAATGAAAATAATTGGACACTTCCTGAACTAACTCCTAAGCCAACTTCGAAGAAAAGGGGTATTCTATTCCTCAGTCCTAAAGATATGCAAGAGACAAAGAAAGCTATGAAAGAAAAAGGTATTAAAGCTGAAGATGTTAAGAATTTACCACCTATTGAAGAAATACATGGTCTTGATAACCCGACCGAGGTAGTAAAGGTAAATTCCCTCTATAGATTTGATAAATGTGAAATCCCATTTACTAAGTTCGCTAGCCAATGCTTGGATGAGTTTGATGACTTTATGGTTACACAAGAAAACTTCAATTCTTATGTTGGTAGACAATTGAAATGCAATGCTGATATGCTTGAACACTTGAGTGATTATATGGCTAATGTTAAAGGTGAACCTAAACTTATTAGTAAACATGCTTCTATGGTTACCACTCAAGTAGAACAAGTACTTAAAGCTCAGAATGATTTGCTCAATGAATTAAATAATAAGAAAAATGATAATGTTGTTAGAGTTATGACTAGAGGTGGTAAAATGACTGAGGAACCTTTGTATCCCGAGGGCCATCCTAAGAGAATTGAGCAAGATTCTCACAGAACTAATGTTGATGCACCTAGTTCTTCTAAGAAGAAGAAAAAGAAAAATGATAGGACTTTGCATACTTCTAGGGAACCTGTTGTTGACACACCTGAGAATCCCAATGATATTTCTATTTCTGATGTTGAAACAAAATCTGGTAATGACCATGAATGTAGTGATAATGTTAATGATGATGTTCATGATCAACCTAGTAATGATAATGATGTAGAGATTGAACCTGATGTTGATCTTGATAACTCACAATCAAAGAATCACCATTATGATAAGAGAGACATTGTTGCTAGGAAGCACGGTAAAGAGAGAGAACCATGGGTTCGGAAACCCATGCCTTTTCCTCCGAAACCATCCAAGAAAAAGGATGATGAGGATTTTGAGCGCTTTGCTGAAATGATTAGACCCATCTTTTTGCGTATGCGTTTGACTGATATGCTTAAAATGAATCCTTATGCTAAATATATGAAGGAAATTGTTACTAATGAAAGAAAGATACCGGAAGCCGAAATTTCCACCATGCTTGCTAATTATACTTTTAAGGGTGGAATACCAAAGAAACTTGGAGATCTAGGAGTACCAACTATACCATGCTACATTAAAAGAAACTATGTTAAAACTGCTTTATGAGATCTTGGAGCCGGTGTTAGTGTTATGCCTCTCTCTTTATACCATAGACTTGATTTGAATAAGTTGACACCTACTGAAATATTTTTGCAAATGGCTGACAAAGCAACTGCTATACCTATCGGTATTTGTGAGGATGTGCCTGTTGTGGTTGCAAACGTCACTATTTTAACGGACTTTGTTATTCTTGATATTCCCGAGGACGATAGTATGTCTATTATTCTCAGAAGACCCTTTTTGAATACTGCAGGGGCTGTTATTTATTGTAACAAAGGCAATGTCACTTTTCATGTTAATGGTAATGAGCATACGGTACACTTTCTGAGGAAACAACCTCAAGTCCACAGTATCAATTCTATTGGAAAAACTTCAACAATTACTATTGGAGGTTTTGAATTTCCTCTTCCTACTGTCAAGAAGAAATATGATATTCTTATTGTTAGGGATGTGCATATCCCCGTTGAGGTAACCTAGTGTTATTCGAAATTTCTCCGGTTTCATGTGATTCAGAATGAGTTTGTTAACAAGACCTGATCAACCTTGTTAGTGCATTCCTTTTGAAGAACATGAGATGGATGAATTTAGAAAACACAACTCTTTGTACCCTCTTTTTACTTTATATTATTTATATTAAATAAAACAAAAATAATATTTTCTGTCTGTTTTCTGAATTATCCATGCAATAAAAAATACCCTGAAAATAAAAGTTCTCCAAATGCCCTAAAATTTAAATATGATTTTTTTTGGAATATTTGAGAATATCTAGCACTGAGGACACATCAAGGGGAGCCAGCACCTGGCCATGAGGGTCCAGGGCGCGCCCTACCCCCTGGGCGCGCCCCCTGCCTCGTGGGCCCCTAGTGGCCCCTCCACTTATTCCAGCCACGACACACTCCTTCTTCCTCCTAAAAAAACCACCAACCAGCTCAAGCATGAGTTCTAGCTCATCTTGCTGCCATTTTCGATCTCCTAGCTCAAAGCTCCATTCACAAAACTGCTTTGGGGGATTGTTCTTTGGTATGTGACTCCTCGAATGGTCCAATTAGTTTTTGTTCTAGTGCTTTATTTATTGCGATTTTTTGTTGCTTAGGTGACCCTGTTCTTGAGCTTGCTTGTCAAATTTATGTGGTCAAAAGTAGTCTTAATGCATTATATGGCCTCTAGGCACTTGTATGAGTAGTTGCTATCAATTTTGTTGAGTTTGGTTCACTTTTATTTTGAGTTGCTAAAAATTTCAGAAATTTTTCAGAGGAAGAAATATGTTTAGGAAAATGTACCAAGGTGGTTCCTCAAGGAAGCAAGGACCCAGGCGTGCAATACGCGAGCTGGACAATGAACCACCAAGGGATGCTCAAGTGCGGCCTTGTGAATGGCCGTCAGAGGACTTCATGGTTCAAGCAGGAATCAAGAAGGAATTTGAAGCATATGTGCATAATGCCGATCTTGAGAGCTTCATGGCAGATAAGTGCCTTCAGTACCACTACCTCACTGATTCCTTTGTGAGAAGATTTGAATTTTCATCATCACGCAATTCTCAAACTGTCCTGTTCGATCTTTATGATAAATCTTATACCATGGACTTGGAATATTTTAACACTGCTTGTAAACTCCCACAGTGGGGTAATGTTAGTGAACCTCGCAAATATGAATACAGAGACTTTCTTGCTAGTATAACTGTGAGGGAATCTAGGGAAATCATGCAAGCTACCATAGGGAGCATTCATTTTCCTGCTATACATTATTTTGCTCTCTTTATAGGTAGATGCATAAATGGTAAGGATGAGGCATGTCACATGTGTGTGCTAGATCTTAGTGTTCTCAGGAGTGTTGTACTAGGAGATAGAGAATATAACTTGGGGGCCATTGTTGCACGCAGGTTGCATAATAACAAAATTAATGGATATTTCTTTGGTGGAATTTACACAACCCGTTTTGCTGATTTTCTTGAGACACCCATACGTGGAGATGATATTGAGTTGCCTCCTCCTTATTTAGATTATAATGCCATGGTTCATCATCAGTTTGTTGAGAGGAACAATCAGTTCCTCCAGTACCGACTAATCTTTGACAGACGACGCACCTATCACGTCGCTCTCCCTGCTCCCGCCTTCTTTATCTTTCAGGTAAAAGGGAGATATGTTATAGCCAGGGAGGAGGCGACCGAGTACGAGAGGAGGACGGAGGCAGCTCACCTCCAAGCTGCATCTTGTCAGTCTATAGCTGATGCATCTCAGTATGACCCCAACTTCTACTTCGGATATCCACCAGGCCATCCATGGGCATAGACCAACTTAGGCCAAAAGCCTAATCTTGGGGGAGTACGTATCTCTCACCGACATTACATTCATGTTCACACACTCATGCCAGTTGTGCTCATACTTTTTCATTGTATCATCCATGCTAGTTTATTTTCTTTTTAGCTTTCTTCTTGTGTGCCTTAATAAACCTTAAGAAAAAACAAAAAAAATAGTTGTAGCTTTTAGTTAGTTTACTTTCCATGCCTGTACTAGTAATTAAAAAGAAAACCCAAAAAGATTTCTTGTTCTTCTTTTGCTTGTTGGGAGCTTTCCCGTGTAAATAGTTTTGTTTTTTCTTTTCTTTGGGGGTCGAGAGGAGATGACCATAATGAAAATGTTGAGTGGCTCTCATATGCATTATTGTTGATCTAACAAAGAGCCCATATTACCTTGTCTTCTCTCTTGAATTGAATGCTTGTAGATTCCAGCTTAGTCCAATGCACGTGCACTATTATTATTATTATCCTCACTGTTCGGTCGTGCAAGTGAAAGGCAATAATGATGATATATGATGAACTGATTGAGATGAGAAAAGCTGGTATGAACTCGACCTCTCTTGTTTTTGTAAATATGATTAATCCATCGTTCCTGATTCAACCTATTATGAAAGAAACATGTTTGCAATGACAATTAGAGATTGTAGTTGCTTATGCCATGCTTAATTAGCTAGGATTTTATAATGGTTTACCTTGCGTGCCAACATGCTATTAAAATGGTTGTGATGTGGTATGATAGGATGGTATCCTCCTTTGAACGATTCGAGTGGCTTGACTTGGCACATATTCACGCATGTCATTGAAACAAAATCAACATAGCCTCCACGATATTTATGTTCATGGTGCATTATATCCTACTCATGCTTGCATTTGGTGTTGATTAATTTTAATGCATGTTCATGACTGTTGTCGCTCTCTAGCTGGTCGCTTCCCAGTCTTTTTCTAGCCTTCACTTGTAGTAAGCGTGAATACTGCTTGTGCATCCAACTCTATAAACCCCAAAGTTGTTCCATATGAGTCCACCATACCTACCTATATATGGTATCTACCTGCCGTTCCAAGTAAATTTGTATGTGCCGAACTCTAAACCTTCAAATAAACATTTTGTTTTGTATGCTAGAATAGCTCATGTATCAACTAGGGCTGTCTGTATCCTCAATGCTAGGCGGGTTATTCTCAAGAGGAGTGGACTCCGCTCCTCACTCACGAGAAAATGACTAGTCACCGGGATGCCCAGTTGTCGGTGTCAAAACCGGCGGATCTCGGGTAGGGGGTCCCGAACTGTGTGTCAAAGGTCGATGGTAATAGGAGACAAGGGACATGATGTTTACGCAGGTTCGGGCCCTCTCTGTGGAGGTAATACCCTACGTCCTGCTTGATTGATATTGATGAATATGAGTGTTACAAGAGTTGATCTACCTCGAGATCGTAATGGCTAAACCCTAGAGGTATAGCTTGTATGGTATGATAATGAGTGTCCTATCCGGACTAAGTCCTTCAGTTTATATAGACACCGGGAGGATCTAGGGTTACACAAGGTCGGTTACAAAGAAGGGAATCTACATATCTGGCTACCAAGCTCGCCTTCCACGCCAAGGAGAGTCCCATCCGGACACGGGTGCAGTCTTCGGTCTTCATATCTTCACAGCCCATCAGTCCGGCCCATGGCTAATAGGCCGGACGCCCGAGGACCCCTTAGTCCAGGACTCCCTCAGTAGCCCTTGAACCTGGCTTCAATTACAAGGTATCTGGCGCGTAGTGCTGTCTTCAGCATTGCAAGGCGGGTGCCTCCTTCCAAACTCCAAAATAGTCTTCAGACGAATTGACCGTGTACGGACCTGTAAGACACAACCATAGAGAGTATAGTATTCCATGAATTCAATCTGCTAACAATTTTGGTAACGTGACGCCACGCTTCTTGGTCATTATTTTGAACCGTTTCCTGTCCCGCCATTCCACGTTTCGGGGCGTGATCTTCATTGACACGTCTTGTCGAAGCAGAGATCGTGTCCCCTTATTACGGGATTTTCATCAATACGAGCGTGGGTAACCCAAACGTACTGCGGGAAAGATCCCTTAGGAATAGGTAGGTTCTTAGGCTTGGGAGGAGGCATTCAATACCCATGGCCTTTTTAAAGGAACCAAGGGTTGTCCTTCTATGCAAAAGCTCTCCTCAAGCTTCCCAACCTCGAGCTCTAGCACCCAAGGTTCGATTTCATTGTTTGAAGGTTCCCCATCATGTCCGGACCCAACTCTCAAGGCTGATGGGCGGCTTCCTCCGTTACAGAGGAGGATATCACAAAGCTTCGGGCAGCCAATTATTTGACTGCGGAGGTCCACCACAGGCTTCCTGCTCAAGGACAGGTTATTCCAACCCCCAGATCCGGCGAGAGGGCCGTATTCATCTCCCACTTCCACTAAAAAAAGACACATTCGTGACATTTTGGGCCGAACGAATTTTTTTCTGTCATACATATGACACTTCTATGACGATAATTGTGACAAAACCCGGTATCATCATAGATGCGGTGGGCTTCTACTTCTATGACAAAAAAATCATGACAGAAAATGGGCTTTTCGTCCTGGGCGGGCCGGAGACACAGCTGCATGACATTCTTTGGGCCGTCCATGACGGAAAAAACCGTGGTAGAAGCGAGGGGGAGGAAAATTTTAGGGAGTTCCCGGTTACGGTGGGAGGTCGGGGGCCGAGCGATGTGCGTTTCTCTCGTACACGTACGCGCGTGTGTGCGGGGCGTTGGATCTAACTGAACCCGAGCAAGGCGTTGGGCTCTTACTGAACCCGAGCGATTGCACTGCAGGCTACGCGTTACTGAACCCGGGCGATCGATCGATGGCTGTTAACTGAACCCGATCGAGCGATTCCTTCGCTACTGCTGCTAACTGAAGCCAATCGATGGGATGAACAGTGAGCGTT
>NC_041382.1:598801880-598821363 GCF_002162155.2 Triticum dicoccoides | reverse complement strand
GGGCTGGATGAACAGTAGACGGTGGAGGGGTGGTTGAACAGGACCCCGTGGTGTGGAGGGCTGGATGAACAGTAGACGGTGTAGGGGTGCCCGTGGAGGGGTGATTGAACAGGACCCCGTGGTGTGGAGGGCTGGATGAACAATAGATGGTGGAGGGGTGGTTGAACTGTAGCCGGTGGAGTAGCGCGCGGTGGAGGCTGGATGAACAGGAGCCCGCGGAGGCAGGATGAATAGGAGCTCGTGGAGGCTGGAGGAGGTCGACGGTGGAGATGAACAGTATCCCGTGGAGTCCCGTTTTGCGGTACGCCACACCCCTCCCGATGAACAGGACCCCCGTTTCGACCGTAGCGCTCCAACACAAGCCCGCTTCCTCCGTTTTGCGGTATGCCACACCCCTCTCGATCAACAGGACCCCCGTTTCGACCGTAGGAGGTTCGTTTCCTCCATTTTGCGGTACGCCAGACCCCTCCCGATGAACAGGATCTAGTTTCGAATGTGGCCGGTCGAACACAAGGCCGTTTCCTCCGTTCTACGGTACGCCAGGCCTTGTTTCCATCGCCTGTTCCGTCCAATCCCTCCCGATGAACACGACGCATTCCGTTGCCTCCCCATGAACACGACGCATTCCATTGCCTCCCCATGAACATGACGACGACGCTGTTTCTCTGTTCCGACCCAGCCATGTACACGAGCCCTGGCCGTACGTATGCGCGAGTAGGCGTTCGAGACCCCGCCCATATGTACACATACGTGGCCGTATTTTCTTTCTTGCACCCTGGCCGCTATACGTACGTGTAAATGCTACGTGCGCGCCTCTACATCGACCAGTATGTACATACACGTTCGCGACCAGAATGACAACACTACGTACGCTTCGACCAGGTGGGTCCCGACTGTCAGGCACTTCCTAGCCTGCGAAGATGTAGCTGGTCGGTCCTAGCAGTCAGGGGCGAATCGTTTTTTTTGCCCGGACGCACTTCCTTGTGTGCGAAGATGTAGCTGGTGGGTCCCAGCAGTCAAGGGGAAACATTTTTTTTTTGTGAAATACAGTGGCCCGTCCGGTGGGTCCCAACTGTGAGGTGGAGGAATCATTATTTTCCGTGTAATAAGGAGGCACTTCCTTGCTGCGGCCGTGGACCCAGCTGTCAGCCTCTCCACGTACAGTCCACGTCCGATGGAAGTCGTTCCTTGACCACGTTGACCACGCCGCGCCGAGAGCACCAGGGCGGTGGACGACGGTGAGGCCTAGGAAGGGGACGACACGGAGGCAGGGAAGACTCGGCAGTTGCTTCCCACGCGGAGGGGAGTACGACTGTACGAGGGTTTACTGGTTCGTCTGCCGTCGTCGGAGAATAACAGCAGGTGTGGGTGAGTAGAGTGATGGCTAGGCCAGCGACGGCAGTACGGTCGGGCGGTGAGGCCTGCACGGCAGCACAGCCGGCCGCGAGGAGGAGGGAGCAGGCAGTCCCGCCAGCGCTTGTTTGAGCGGCTGGAGCAGGAAGAGCAGAGATTGAAGAAGCACAACGGTCGTTGGATGGACATCCAACAGTCAGTGCTTGTGCGTCAACCTTTTTTTAGGAAAGCCTCAAATCTGTGGAAAACAGCATACAGCCCATCTGCCATTATTTCTAATAATTTACAGCCCATTTGCTAATTCTTAAGGTTTTTTTTGGAGCCCATATTCTTTTTGTTAGCATTACAGCCCATATTGTGGCAACGGTTAAAAAATTATACGAAATTTTGCATATTTCGGTGCGGTCCGAACTGTTTTTCATCCCGAAATTTCGACTCACATTCAAACTGATTTTAAAAATAAATGTATATCAACATAAAATCCAACAAATTCTCCACGCATAAAAATTAATGTAATTTAAAATCTTGAAATGAAAAAAAAAGATATTTGAAACTAATTGTCGATTTGAAGTGTTTTAAAAATGTACAACCCATTTCTCATTACTTATGGGCCATTTTCTCGGCCAGCCGAATGTAAGCTCTCCTCGTCTTGAAAGATTTGCAGCCCAACAGGCCTGACAAAGCGACTTACTTGGCAAATCACAAAAAACTGGGCTGTGGCCGTGGACCCAGCTGTCAGCCTCTCCACGTAGAGTACTCTTCTGATGGAAGTCGTTCCTTGACCATGTTGACCATGCCACGCGGAGAGCACCACGGCGGTGGACGACGGCGAGGCCTAGGAAGGGGACGACGCGGCAGTGGAAGCCCGCATGGAGAGGACTACGAGGGTTCACCGGTTCGGCTGCGGTGTGAGGCTGCCATCGCCGCAGGGCCTGGCCAGTGGTGGGAATAGTAGGGGGTGGTGAGTCCTCTGCGGCAGCACAGCCGGCCACGGGAGGCAGGAGCATGCGACACAACCGGCGCTGCTTTGGGCGGCTGGAGCAAGAAGACAAGAGGTTGAAGAAGCACTACGGCCGTTGGATGGACATCGTACGGTCACTGGAGCTAGAATCCTTCATATTGAGTAAGTTGACAAAGCCCTTCGTCCCCGTCAACTTAGTAGGCCCAAAAGTCAGCCTCCCAGCAAGGTGGGTCCCAGCTAGTCGGGGGAGTATTCACTTTTTTGTGTGTAATAAGGAGGTACTTCCGGTGGGTCCCAGCTGATAGCAGGCAGAACTTTTTTTGCGAAATACGATGGCCCATCCGGTGGGTCCCAGCAGTCAGCGGGAAACAATTTTTTTCACAAAATACTGGTGGCCCGTCTGGTGGGTCCCCGCTGTCAGATGGGGGAATAATTATTTTCCGCGTAATAAGGAGGCACTTCCTTGCGGCTGCCGTGGACCCAGTTGTCAGCCTCTCCATGTACAGTACTCTTCCGATGGAAGTCGGTCGTTGACCACGCCGCGCCGAGAGCACCAGGGAGGTCGATGACGGCGAGGACTAGGAAGAGGACGACTCGGAGCCGGGGCAGACGCAGCAGTGGATGCCCATGCGAAGAGGAGTATGAGGGTTCACTGGTTCGGCTGCGGTGTGAGGCTGCTGTCGCCGCAGAATACTAGGGGGTGTGGGTGAGTAGAGGGATGGCTTGGCCAGCGGTGGGAGTAGTAGGGAGAGGTGAGGCCTCCGCGGCATCACAGCCGACCACGGGAGGCAGGAGCACGCGGCACGACCGGCACTGGTTTGGGCGACTGGAGCAAGAAGACCAGAGGTTGAAGAAGCACTACAGCCGTTGCATTAACATCGTACGATAAAAGGAGCTAGAACCGTTCATATTGACTAAGTTGACAAAGCCCTCCGTCCCCGTCAACTTGGTAGGCCCACAAGTCAGCCTCCCACTATACTGGGTTCCAGCCGGCAGGGGGAATATTCATTTGTTTGTGCGTAATAAGGAGGCACTTCCTTGCATGCAAAGATAGCTGGTGGGTCCGACATGTCAGCGGGAGGCACTTTATTTCGTGAAATACAGAGGCCCTTCCAGTTGGTCCCAGATGTCAGGTGGAGGAATCATTATTTTGCGCGTAATAAGGAGGCATTTCCTTGTGTGCGGCCGTGGACCCAGCTGTCAGCCTCTCCATACACAGTCTACTTCCGATGGTGTCGTTCGTTGACCACGTTGACCACGCCGTGCCAAGCGCATCCAAGGTGGTTGACGAGGGCGAGGCCCCGGACAGCAATGAGCCGGAGATGGGAAGACACGGGAGTAGAGTCGCAGACAGAGAGGTGTACGAGGGTTAACTGGTTCTAGTGCGGTGTGGTTCAGCAGTCAGTGGAGAAGAACAGGAGGTGTGGAGGGGTGGAGGGATGGCCTGGCCAATGGTGGAGTAGCGCTTCATAGCGAAGTGTGCTAAGCAGAGCTGCTAGCAGCAGGAGGCAGGAGGTGGTCCGGGCAGCGCTGGAGGAAGAAGACGAGAGATTAAAGATGGATGCCGGTCGTTGGATGTAAATCCAACGGCTAACATGTCAGAATCATTTGTTGACTAAATCGACAACGACTTGCATTGGCTTCAACATATTGACCCACATTTCAACCTCCAAAAATGTAGCATGTATTCAACCCATTTTTTCAGAATTTACAGTCTTTTTTTTGCGCGGTAGAATTTATAGTCAATTTGATCTTCTTTTTTTGAATTACAACCATTAGCTGGGCTGGGTGAACAAATAATGTAGCGTCCATGCGGCCTATTTATTTTATTTCCTAAAAAATTACAGGCCATTTGCACTTTCTCGAAATACACAATTTGCTGGGCTGATTCTAATTATAATGTTGGGTTGGGCCAGCAATGTTATCAAAAAATAAAAAGGGGCTGAGCATTTTTTTATAAATATATTTAAATAATAAGTGATATTGTTACATTCATCCTTGAATCTTACCAAGCTTTTGTACACAATCACTAGGATTTTCGTGCCAAAACAATCCAGGATTTTATTTGTTAAGAAATTATTTTTTTAAGTTAATAAGATGTGGGATATTGTTTTCTTACATATGTAAGTATCTGTTAAATATATGATGACAATAAAAATAATATATAATAACATATAAAATATATTTTTTAGAAAAACAGGGAGCATCTCCCCGGTTCCATTGTTGAGAACGAAACCACAACATATTCTGATATAGCAGCTCCAAGAGCAGTTCAAAAGCAAAGGTAGAAAAGCTACAAACTAGGGGGGGTGGATGAACAAGTTCTCTGAATAACACAAATCACCCGAGCAGTGCCAAAGGCAGAGCGGATAGAGCACTCAAATGACACAAGGAGGGTCCAGCGAAGCCTTCATGGTCTTCAGCCGAGGGGCTGTGTCAGCCTGCGGCGACCAGTAAGCAAGCGGAGACACCAGGCTGGAAGGCGTAACATGGTGGATGTCCCTCTTTTTCGGCGCCAGGTGTCCATCATCTTCATCAGAGATCTTGAGACGAGCCCACGGGTCCAGCCCCAGAGCAGGTCGAGCCTTGTTCAGCCACAAGTGATCGCCAACGGTTTCTGGAGGGATCTTGTTAGGATTTCCACGAAGCTCGTCAACTTGTCCTTGTCCGATCCGGAGGAGAGAATCGCCCAGTTCCTCACCATGTTCCTGATCAACCTCAAGACCTGCGGAATGGAAATCCAGGAGGTGTTACTGAAAATCATAGCATTTTTATATTTGCAGAGGCACCAAAGGACAGCTAAGCTAACAGTGTTTAAAACTGAGCACTTTTTGGTAGCAATCCAGAATCTGGCGACAGATTCGAAGAATGAGCCAATCTGACTAGAGAAATATTCCTCAATGTGGGCCCAGAGATGTTTAGCAACTATACATTCAAAAAATAGGTGAGAACAAGACTCTTGTTCCAAGCAGTAAACACAATCAAGGGGTTTGATGATGTATCTCTTCCTAAGGTTATCCCTAGTCATCAATTTGTTTTTGGAGAGAAGCCAGAGAAATACATGAATTTTACGGGGAACTCTCAATTTCCAGACAGCAGGGATAAACACGGGTTGAACCCCTCTAAAGTTGATAACATGATAGAGGGAGCTGGAGGAATACTTCCCCTTATTGTCCAGCTGCCAAATCAGGGCATTCGGCTCGGCAGTAAAGGTAATGCTTTTGGCAATTTCCTCCAACTGGAACCATTGTTCCATGAGACTATCACTAAAGTTCCTTCTAAAAGAGAGTTTTAGGCATTGGCCATCCCAAACTTCATTGACACTTTTGTTTAGCTCATTGCGGACAGAGTAAATAGGCCAAAATTGGACTGCTGGGGGGATGTGCCAAAGCAAGTATCTTCCCAGAACCTAGTTCTGCTCCCATCCCCTATGTTCCATCTGTAGCCAGATTTCACAGCATGCATAATAGATTTTAATCCTTTCCAGAATCTAGAGGTCTTAGAGTTGGAGGAAGGGACAACAATATTAGGTTTATTTCCTAGGTATTTATGGGCAATAAGAAGCTTCCAGGGTTTCAGGTCTTCCTCATAGAATCTTTTAATCCAAGACCCTAGAAGACAGATGTTAATTTCTTGGAGGTTAGGTATGCCTAGGCCTCAAAATCTTTTTTCATAGAGACTAGGGCCCAATTAGGAAGGTGTAGCTTCCTATTTCCCTCAAAATCATTCCACAAGCAATGAGACATCTGAGAATTGATGAGGTTCACTGCCCATTTAGGGAACTTGAAGAAGGAGAGGAGATACACTGGAATGCTAGCCAAACAAGCTTGTATGAGGATCAATCTACCTCTGTAAGAGAGAAGTTTGCCCCTCCACCCAGCAATCCTTTTAATGATTTTATCTAGTAGGGTTGGATATCCTCTCTCCTCAATTTATCATAGTGGAGAGGGATACCTAGGTACTTAATGGGGAAATTACCTTTATTACAAACTAGAATAGAGAGGAAGTCAGCTAACTCCTAATCATCCATGTTGATAGGGATGAGTTCACTTTTAGAGTAGTTGATTCTTATGCCTGAGACTTGTTCAAACCAGGTTAGAACAATTTTCAGATTAGTAGCATGTGTGGAGTCATTGTCTAAGAAAAGGATGGTATCATCTGCATATTGAAGGAAGATGATGCCACCAGGGCAGACCTCAGGACAGAGCCCTGCAATCAGACTATGATCAGCCGCTTTGCTCAGCATTTTAGTAAGAACGTCCACTACTAAATTAAACAAAAGCGGGGAGATGGGGTCACCTTGCCTAAGGCCTTTACCAGCAAGGAAAAAATCACTTTCATAGTTATTTAACTTGACCCCAACAGACCCCCCATGAGTAAGTTGCTGGATCCAACTCTCCTCTATGAAAGGCTTGGAAAAGATCTAAGAGATCATTTTTCACCAAGTCCCAAAAATGCTGGTAAAACAAGAAGGGAATCCCATCAGGACCAGGATCCCCATCAGGATAAGATCTAAAAATGGCTTCTTCACCTCTGTCTCTGAAAAAGGGGCTTCTAGCAGCTCATTTTCAGCAGGAGAGACTTTTTCAGAAGCAGAGAAAAAATTGTTTTGTAGAGAGAACCCAGAAAGGTTTTCTTTCTTAAACAGGTCTTTGTTGAAGTCACTAGCCACTTTCAGCATCTCATCTACCTCATTAACAGGGCCATTAGGGCCATCAAGGGAGTGAATGAGGGTTTTCCTCCTCCTCTAGTTAGCTACTGCATGGAAGTAAGCAGTATTTCTATCACCCTCCTTAATGTTGCTATCTCTAGACCTTTGTTTGGCTTTGATTTCTTCTTGAAGACAAATTTTCTTGAGCTCTCCATGGACAAAGTTTAATCTATTAGTCTCAGCCTTAGAGAGGTCAGTGGTTTTTGCCTTAATATCTAGAGAATCAAACTCAAGGAGGAGAAGCCTTTTGTATCTTCTAATATTAGCTTCCTCATTGGAGTTCCACCCTTTGGTAGTTCTTCTAAATCTCCTCATTTTGATCTACCAATTTTCTAGGGGGTAGTTGCTCCCAGTAGGATCATTCCAGATTTTCCTGACTAGCTCAGTAAAATCTTCTCTAAGCCACCACTTTTCAAATTTAAAACTATTGCTCTTTGGAGTTTGGTTAAGACCAGAGTCCTAGAGCAAAGGAGTGTGGTCACTACCACATCTGGGCAGAGCTCTACAACTAGAAAGGGAAAGAAACTATCTAATTCTGTGTCACAGAAAATTCTGTCAATGGTGGACATAATCCTGGAGTAGCACTTCCAACATATCGAGCAGAACTGTGGGTTTTCCTTCTGACAGGGCAATTCTCAACTTTATGGGTAACCATTTTGCAGATAAAACAACTCTTGGGCTTCACACATTTATCCAAATGATGCCCTAGTTCCCCATAGTTGTAAAAGATCACCTCAGAGTACGCCATAAGGCCCGAAGCAGGGGCAAGAGCAGTTTTCTGGATTTCCTATCTCTTCTTTTGTTGACTCTTGCCTTGAGATTTCCCACTGATCTGAGAGTCAGAATCACCGGCCCAGATTGTGCCCCCATTTGGGGAGGAGGTGGGCCGTACCACTGCCCAACCGGTGCTCCCCCCCATTGTGATAGGGGAAATTCATCGGAGTTCCTGGTTCCTTCTCATCCTCCAGCCAGATGTTGTCTCTCAGGAAGCAGAAATAACCACCAGATAGCTCAATTGAAGCAGATTGCAAGCCTAATTTCAATCTTCTGCAGGTTTGGGGGAGAGGTAAGGTAGGGGATCCACCTGCTCCGGCTCCGGTGGCGTGCTGGTGGGCAGGAGTCCAGTCAAGCATTCCCATCTCGCAGCACGGTGTGGATCTCCTGAATTCACTTCTCCTTTCACCCATCGAACAAACGCAATCAGCGGCTCACTAGGGTGGGGCATCCTGTGCTTCTCCGAGAAATCTCCTTCGAAGTAGATCCGCAGGGCTAGATTCAGCAGCTCCCAATCCACATGATCCTTGCACATCCGAGCATACCTGCGCTAGTGAGAAACCGGATTCGGTCCCTCCTCGGCTTCCTCCCTCGCAGCTTCCTCCTCTGCTTCCCTCCATTCGCGCATGCACTGGGTCCAGGAGAGAGCGTCGTCGCGGATCCGCATTGCCTGCTCCCTCCATCTCCTCCCTCGAGTCTCCCATAGCACCGCCGGCGCGACCGAGTCGAGCGGCTGGAGCATCCGCGGGAAGGCTTTGTAGACATGTGGGAGATGCATCTTGTACATCTGCCTGTCTTCCAGCCATTCCCCCGTGGATATGGCCGGCGACTCCATGGGGCGCGTGAGCGGACTTGCTGAGGGGGGCAGGCGCGCCCGGAGTCAGGAGGCGGGGGGTGGTGGCGAGATCTATTTGCCAATTACTCCCTCCTTTTCGGTTTATAGGGCTCAATTCAAAAATCTCACCAACCAAGGTAGATGATGAATGGTGGAATACTTTTTGTAGTTTGCAAAAGCACATAATTAATGCACTTGTTTTCCTCAAAAAATTATGTTTATCAATGCATAAATTGCAATGCATGCATGCATAAAGTACATGCATTGGTCAATTTTCTCTTAATACTTGCATGCAATGATTTAATGCACCTTGGAATCTGAACATGTGATGGAAAACAACCAAATTGAGCCTTATAAAATGGAAAAACTAAAATTTTGAGATAAGCCCTATAAACTGAAAAGGAGGGAGTATGTGAACTAAACAGTCAACATATAAAATAATTTAAATATATATAATATAGTTAGAAGGGAAACATAAGTTGGAGCTGGCATTCCTATTCTTATATATAAAAATAGAACAGATCTCTGCGTTTTCTTCAAAAAAAATTACATAAATTGGGCTGCCAAAAATAAAACCTCGGATGGGAGGTCCATAGGCCGGTCGATACATGACGGCCCTAAGAAAATACAGACAGGCATATGGACCTCCCATCCGAGGTCGTGGGCTGCGCATGTTCAAAAATGAAAGCCTAGATGGGGCAGCCCAAAACCACGTCCAACACTTGCCAAAACTTCGTCCCTCCTTTTCTCTGTGTTTCGCACACTCGACATTGTGTGGGCATTTTGACTGTGCATCATATGAAGATGTGCTATGCATGAATGTTGATCAACATGATGTTAACTGGCTGGTAGTTCCATTTTCGACCATGAATAAAACTTCCAACATGATGTTAACCATGTTTGAAAAGGCCGTGTTAGTATAAATGCTCTGCCTCTGAAAGTTGCAGTTTCTTATCTGAAACTGAACTTGCAGTTTCTTATCTGAAACTGAACTTGCAGTTTCTTATCTGAAACTGAAACTTGCAGTTTCTTCTCTGAGAATCACATTGTCTGCACTTTTATACTCCTATGAAACTACATTTTTTTAAGTGCTAAAAATAGATCTCTAGAATTCATAAAATACTTTATATGCTCAATACTGCAAATCTGAAATTCAAAAGACATTCATATCTGAAAGTACTCTCAAAATACACAACACAAAACACAATTCACAAACTGCAAATACTGACAACCCTAAGCTCCTCCTGACATTTCACAACCTGCCCGACTATTGGGCTGGGGGGGCAGCCCCCTCCTATTCCTCGGCGGCAGACAGCCGCCCTGTGAGACGATGTGAACGGCGAGGGAGGACGATGGCGGGGAAGCGTCGTCGGGCCAACTGCTTTTCTCCTCTTGCAGTTGGGTTCGGTTGACGAAGACTCCACCGGCTCGCTCTGGCAGGACACCCTCACAAACGGCACCCTGTAGATGCTCGATCCTTCAATCTCTGGTGGATGCTCCATCTGGGATAGATACTCCCACCACCGCTCCCTCACGATCGGATTCGGTGAATCTGTTTGCTCCATGGCCCAGAGGAGCAGCTCTATGTACTCCGGCGCGACTCCCTCCGGGAGTATCGCCGCCTTTTCGCTCTATTGCAGATATTTGGCCATGGATGTCGCCGTCGCCGCTAGTTGGTCCTTGTTGTCAAACCAAGACTGTATCTCCAACATCCTAGCTAGCTTCACAGGGTCGCCGTCTGCGATCCTCACGTATCGGTTGTACTCCTCCATCGATCTACTTCTCCACAGCACCTTCACTCACCGGCGGTGGTTTTTGAATGGAAGAGGAGAGGAGCAGCACTGGTTTTGGATTAGAACAGGAGAGGAGCGACGCTGGTTTTGGACTGGAATAGGAGAGGAGGGGCGGTGGTTTTGAAATGGAAGAGGAGAGGAGCGGCACTGCATTTAGATTTGAACAGGAGAGGAGCGGCGGTGGTTTAAGAGGAGAAGAGCGGAAGAGCGGCGCTGGTCTTGGAAGTATTTTTTTTGTTGTTTCACGTATTTTGGGTCAAAGTTTGACCATGTACTGTATTTGACAAGCAAAATGTGAATGCATGTCGCAAAAAATTGTATCATTTGGTTCGTATCTGAATGTACTTTCAAATTATACTCCCTCCATTTTTGTATACAAGGCCACAAACTCATATTACAGGTACCAAGGTAAAAATCAATGATATGTTTAAGTCAATGTTGCAAGCTAGCTTGTCACCTTGATTGTCATGTTAATTATTGTGGTTTTTCTCTCCCAAGCATAACAAGCCAACCCTCTTACTCCTCATTGGTTGATTAATGTTGGGAATGCAAGCTAACCTTCTCACTCCCGCATGCACACAAGGGATATTAATGTCCTCGGGTGCTAGTACGAGGCAAACACCATCAATCTTGCCTCGATTAATGTTAGTGGCCTTGTATAGTTGAAAATTGTAATTTTGATAGTGGCCTTGTATACAACATATAACATATATTTTATGTGTGAAAATCATGGTCAATTATGACCCAGAATAAAAGGGAGACTAGTTAATGTGGGGTCACTTTCTTAATTGAAGGGTAAATTGATTTTGATTTTGATCCAGTCAGAGCGCGCTGGCCCTCTCGTCCAATCCTAAATCGCTGCCGCACGCTCCTCTCCCTCTTCTCCATTGCAAAACCACCTCCTCTCCTCTCCATCATCTCCATTCCAAAACCACCGTCTCGCCTCTCCCTCTTCTCTATTGCAAGACCACCTGCTCTCCTCCATTTTCTAGACGCTTTGCTCCATGGCGCGGGCGCAATCCATGGATACAAAATTAGTATACTATATACTATTTAAGTCGAGGGCGGAGCTTTTCTTGCGCGGTGGGCGGCGGGGCAGTTCCGCCTAGTCGGTTTGACATAGACGCGAGAAGACGAGGGAGTAGGCTTCTGCAAATGTAGGGTTGTGTGGTTTGACAGCGAGTTACTACTGGACAGGTGGGGCCCCATGATTTGACTTGCCATTATCATTTTAACTGCGGCGCTATGACCGGCGTGAGTCTCCCAGATTCCTGACCACCTCCATACAGGTGCCTCTCCCAATGCTCCACCATGTAGTAAAGGCCGGCTCTTGCATGAGAGCCCACTTCTCCACTTTTTCCTTGCCTCTCTTTCCTCCACATATGCAAAAATGCCATGTAAAGTGCACTATTGTACTTACTTCTACTTGCTCCTACAGGTGCTTAAGCTTGCCACATAGGCATAAAGTCTGATGTGGCAAGTTAATCAAGAAGAGAGAGGCTAGTTTGGTGACCCTAGGAAGAAATGGTGCTAAGCGCGTGTACCTAGGTGAAAAGACAATTTTGAGTCTGTAGCTAATTGAATGAAGCAAACTTAGCAACACCATTTCATTGGAAGAGGTCACTCCTTGGGAAATGCAATAAATACACGCGCTTAGCACCGTTTCTTCCTTGAGTACGAAGAAAGAGATAGAGAGGAGTAAAAAAATACACTTATAGCTAACCTTGTTGTAGTATGAGTGACTAAGTGATGACTATGTATGACATGCCAACATCAGATAGCCTAACGCACCGTGTTAAATCTCCAAGAGCGCGAGCGACGCGACGGTCGTGGTAGGCACGACCATGATACAGGCTGCCGGTAGCCCTTGGATCTGAGATCAAACGGTCGCATGCTAAGTTGCTGAAAATTTGTAGAATAACCCTCCAGGATAGGATATTCACCCATAGGTCTAGAATCACGCCATGCAACCGTTCGATCTCAGATCCAAGGGCTCTCAGAAGTCCGTATCATGGGAGAATGGAAAGCCACTACCCTGCCGTTTGCATGCTGGCAGTTCGCTCCTACTCGTCCCCGCACGTCCTTCAATACTACGGTGGTTCGCTCCTAGTCGTCCCATCCATTCACATTACGGCAGTTCCACTAATCCTAACCCTCCTCCCAAATCCATGGCATCCCAAATCTCCACGATCGGCGGTGAGTACAAGGTTAGAACCATCACCGGCGATGAGTTCGATGTCATCTACACCTATTCTTCCGCGACGATGAAAGGATGCCTTTCTCGCTTCAGACGCATGTTCGAAAACTCAGATGATGAGTGGGTCGCTGGGCTAGATGTTGAGTACACCACAGTCCTGGGACGAGAGAAGGATCTAAAGGACAAAGAGAGGAAGAAGCCCCTCGTGATCCAGGTTTGCGTACATAACGTTTGCTTGGTCTACCACATATGCCATGCCGACGTTGAGTGCCAGGATTTTAAGAACTTCCTCAAGGACAAAATAGTGAAATCCGTTACTGTAGACTTTGGTAACGACAAAGAAGTCCTGCGTCGGATAGGCCTCATTGTAGGCAACACCTTCGACCTCCAGAAGAATCGGCTGGTGTCCTCTCGTCAGCCTTCAATGCTGACCCTGGCAGGAGCCATGGTTCATCCTTCGTACAGTAAACTGGAGAAACCTCATTACACGTTTCATCGTCATGCATGGCAGCGGAATGTACTAGATATAGACCACATCCACTACGCTGCAACGGATGGCTACCTTTGCTTCAATATCTACAAGGGTTGGATGAAGAGCAACAACCAAGTGTGCGGTTCAAGCAAAGAAGTATCGGCCAAGAGGAAGAGGGACAAGGACGAAGTCGAGGACGTGGACGAGGACTCCGAGTAAGGTGGCAGTGTCATTGCTCATGGTGGTTCTAATGCAGTGTCTACCGGAATAGTTGCAAAGTTTAATTTCAAGTGTGCTTAATTTAATTTGAGGGGTGTGTTGTGCTGAGCCCCCAGCAGAACTATGTTATGTTTCTTCTCATTACTTTAACTCTTCAGTACGTAAATAATAGTATTTCTTACATTTCATCTTTTAGTTGATATAGTACTACCACTCATTTCTTCACATTATATACGTACAATATATATGGCCAACATCATATAGCCAGCAGTTTAGTTCTCAAAGAATTTCAGGGTGCTTAGTTTTGTCAAAGAATTCCAGGATGCTTAGAGGGTGCTTGGATCCAAGGAACTTACTTTATTCTGACTAAAAATAGTCTCTTTAAGAGGCTAAAGTTCCAAGCACCCCTGACTAAAGAGGGGCTAAAACTAGTATTGAGACTAAAAATTTTTAGTCAGGGGTACCCCTACTAAAATGTGGATTAGTCCTCTCTCTACTCATTTAACTCCTCTCCTTTAACACAAGCGAGTTCTGGATTGGAGGGTTTAAAGGATAATAAATGCTCATTAACTTGATTTTAGCCTTTTTAGTATTTGGATCCAAGCATGGGTGAGGCTAGCATGTTTTAGTCCAACTACTTTTAGTCATGGGACTAAAACGTATCCAAGCACCCTCTTAGTTTTATTTCAGGGGTGGGTTGTGCTGGACACCATTATTGTGACTAGCCTTTTTAATAGTACTATATGCATAATTTGGCGACGAGCCTCTCTATATGTACCACCTTTTTTTTAATTTCAAGTTTTGCTGCATGGCGCAATCCATCGATACTACTGCTGTACAAAAGTATACATTTTTTAAAAGGCTAGAGGGAGGGGCAGTCTAGCTTGGTCGGTTTCATGAGAGACGAGGGCCTTTGTGATTTGACAGCTCGTTACCGCTGGAAGGCAGGGCCTTGTGATTTGATTGCTCGTATAAATGTGCCGACGACCTGATCGAGGAGGAGCAAAGAACTGTGCGTTATACTCAAGTTTTCCACTAGAGTAGTACTGCGATGGAGGAGCACGAAACACGACAGCCCAGTGCCATATGGTGATAAAAAATGATCTAATTTGCTAGTCATCTCATTGTTAGCATTATTCTATTCATTCCCTCAAAAAAACATTGTTCTATTCATGGCTCGCAGAGAACATGCCACATGCGGCAAAACACCCGAAGCAAAAGATGAAACACAGGAGCAAAAGAAGAAGGAAGATTATCACCCCAAATGATCTAATTCGCCGCGGAGTCGTAACTGCTTCTTTATCGCCTCCACGGCCTCCATCTCCTTGCGCGTCTCCTCCGCCATCTTCATCATTGTGTCCATGACGCGGCATTTCTTGACGCGAGCCTTCATCATCTGTTCCACGACCATATTACGTACCTTGACAGCAGCCGGGTGCTCGATGCGGAGCTTCGCCAACTCTTCCTTCTGTTCCATGGCGAGGGCCTGCAGCATCTTCATCGAGGAACTACTATTCTCATGCAGCTTCTTCCAGCCGGCGTTCTTCTCCTTCAACAGGTCGATCTCGTGGCAGAGCTTCGCATTGTCCTCCCAAAGTCGCAGGATTTCGCCGGTCGCCTTCTTCTCCGAGGCAATTCTCTTCTTCAGCAGCATCACCAAGCCGGCGGTCAACTCCCCCTGCTGATTAAGCTCAACGGGCATGTCATTGAGGCTCTCCTTCAGCAACTCCATCAAGCCTTGGATGAACTCCTTCTACTTATTGAGCTGATCGGGCATGCCATCGAGGGATAACGACTCCAGCTCCGCCGGCTCGGCATGTTCGCCTCCGCGGCTAGGGCGCTCCTGGGAGCCATCGCCTGCCCGTGAGAGATCTTTCGAGGTCTTTGCATGGCGGTGAGCCCTCTTTTTTTCTGCAGCCTTGGTTGCCGCTCCCTTGTTACGAGTAGTTCTCGACCTAGAGCTCTGCTCACCGGCCATGGCAACGACGGACGAAGAAGAAGCACTTATGAGGAGGAAAGGTAGAGTGATTTTCGGTTCGGTAGTTCCCTTTTTTATAACCTAAGTACTAGCACTAGTACAAATACCTGCATAGTGGGAACACGTTCAGGTTTGGTACGTACTACTAGTAGGTGTGAGCAGGCTTTCGAATGTGATGGGAACAAGGTAAAGATTAATTGATGGTTTTGGTTTCGAGGCCTGAAACGGCTCCCGGTGAGTTTAGCGGAACATAAATTTCAAGTACTACACTACTCAAATGCGTAAATATTATGTTACTGTCAAAAATTGGCACAAAATACGAAGGAGACCAATGGAAGTACTACTAGCAACCCACGATTTAACTACTCGCATGCGCGCAGTGGAGTAATAATGTCTTTCTTCTGCCCTCATGTCCACTCAATTTGTATGCGTTGTATTAATTGACCATCAATGAAGTGAACGACTTTACACGCGTCAAATTATCACATGGGGTTGATCTTGGTACAAAATTGCATCCGCCCGTGTACCCGCGTGTGCGTGCGAGGAATGAGTGCGTGCATGGCGTGCGTGCACATCTTTGCTTCATGCATGTACCGCCAGTATGGCTCAGGAAGGACGAGTACATTCTTCTGGAACCAGCAACACGTCACTGTGATCAATCCATGCAAGGAGGTCGCGACAACGCCTACACATGTGCCACGTGGCTTCATGAACTGTAAGAGAGACACTGTGTAGCGTGCGATTGGTATTCTAATTTACGTGTTTTGCACATACTCGAAGTACTAGTAAGGTACACGTGCATTGCACGCATCAGATTTTGCAACCAAATTATGAATAAATACCACACTATAGCATGTAAGCTCTGAGTCATATACGCCTGATGTAGCCCTTCGTTTAATTCTTATAGTCCATCTCATTCAAAATCAATTAGTTTTTATAAAAAAAGCTAAGAACGTGGGAATAGGAAAAACATGGGATTATAGTGGAATGTCGTCTTGAATCCTACAGGATTGTACGAGTGTTTGATTGTGCATAGAAAAAACGCAGAATTCTTTCAAAGAGGTTTGAGTGGATGGGATGTTTCCTATGAAATCTAGTGCAAATGAATCATATGGAAAAATTCCTATGGTTTACAATCCTACGAATCAAACAACCAAGATAGGAAAAATTCCTAATGATTAGAATCCTCCAAAATTCCTTTGAGAATCCTTTGAATCAAAGAAGCCCTTAATCTATTTTATGATTCATGGAATTGTGCGTTGTAAAGCATAAAGTAAAAACAAATAATGGCAATTCAACTAGAAAAAAGTTTGGGCAGTTATGATACGGAAGATTCTAGAACAAAAGAGAACCACTGTTGTTTTGAGGTTTGTGCATTATGCTTAAGTTCAACCATGGAGTCTGCTAGATTGTACATGTGGCAAAATCCGGTGGGGGGCTAGAAGATGGTGCGAGGGGCCGAGTGGAGGGAGACTATGAAGGAATGCACAAGTGCGAGATCGATATTTAGAGAGAGGGGGCGAACACGTGCGCTGATGCGCGCAGTGGCGGAGCCATGAAAAATAAATGATCTAGGGGGCCAAGCATTGCTAATCCTTTACAAGGAGGGTCAATTCATGAACTTAAACCATTTTTAGCAGCAATTGTCTAATGATCACATTCATATTAGCCTTGATATATAGTGATGTTAGGGGGGAGGGAGGCAGGGCCCTTACTGCCCCCTGTCTTCGCCATTGTGCACGTGTCTGAGAGATGAAGCGGGAGGCATGGATGATGAGAGGGGGACGTTCGATACATAATTAATGTGGGTGTATTAGCTATATATGTTAATCCAATATAGAGAGGTATAGATTGATCGATGTGGACGTGGGAAAGAGGGTGAGACCTCACTGGATATATCGGTTGATCGGTTTGTGTGGAAAACTATGAAAGACCTTGCTATACACACACATACATAGAGGAACATCGATCGTTGCGCATGCACATGTGAGAGATAGAAAATGCCCAATATGATGGAGAGGGGGATGTGTGTTGGTGTGTGCCTTCATGGGAGACCGACCTGAAGAAAAAGATTGCATGTGCGCGATGGATAATGCCGACTAGTAGTGTGTGTGCATGCATGCACGAGAGAAAGTTAGTGGTACAATTATAAAGAGAAGACTACTGTGTGGGTGTAAAAGAATAGCTGAATAGGTGATGTCACAATCAATGTAAAGTTGAATTCAAATATTTGAATAAGAGATCCTGATGTTTGAAACCCATGCATGCATGAATATAACGGAGATCTGCACAGTGTGGTTTGGAAACGAGCATGTTGTAACGTATACACATTGAACAAAGTCAGACTGATTTGAATTTGAGATACTGATGGCAGACATCAATTGGCCACGTCGCATCCGTGCATGGACACACTATTCTAATTGGAGATGATGGGCGGCTTTTGCATCACATATCTATATCTATACCCCTATATATATTTTATTTTATTTTTTATATTGTGTGCGGGTAACTTTAACTTTGAAAGATGGTTGTTGGATGAGGCGAATCCGATGGTCCAAAGATGGCAAATTTGAGCACTACTGGCCGTTGGATATCATCTAGATTCAACCAGATTTCGCCACATGTATAATCTAGAACATTCCATGGTTGAATTTAAGCATAATGCACAAACATCAAAACACAAGCACTTCTTATTTGTTCTAGAATCTTCCATATCAGAATTGCCCAACTATTTTTCTACATGATTTGCCATTATTTGTTTTTACTTTATGTCTTACGACGCACAATTCCATGAATCTTAAAATAGATTAGCTTTCTTAAAAAAACTAGATGATTTTGAATGAAATGAACTATAAGAATTAAATGAACATCTACATCATGCATATATGACTCAAAGCTTGCATGCTATAATGTGGTATTTATTCATAATTTGGTTGCCAAATCTCATGCATGCAATGCACGTGTACCATACTCTAGTCTAAATGGTGTTTGTGTGTGTGTTGTGCGTGTTGAGGTGCAAATTGTCTTTTTTGGGTACACGTTAAGCTTGTTCTTCCGAAATTTCAAGTCGCGCCTTGTTATGCCGAAAATTCAAGCTAGCATCTCTATCTATCGTGCTGCGAAACTCCCGCCTCTTCAACCCGCACCTTGTTAGCCTGAAATATTTAACATATATCTTTGTCTCGTTGTGCTCCGACAACTCCCTCCATCTCAACCCGCGCCTTCCGAAATTACAACGCGCGCGAAAACTCCCACCTCCTGTGAAATCCCGACACGCGAAATGCCCGTGGTACCCCTGAACCGAAAGAACCGCCTCAAATCGGTGGGGGTACTTTCGTAACTTACCCCACATTTTGGACAAGCGCGTCTCTAAGCCATGGTTCCCCACTGCCATCCCATCCGCCCACCCATTCGTACACTAAGGCCGCGAAAACCGAAGACGAAACCCCACACCCTGCTCTGCCCGCCACCCAGCCGGGGCCTCTTCCCCACCGACGTCGTCCACAGCAACACCTCGACATCCCTCATCCACCGTACCGGATGAGGATCCGTCGTTGATCTCATTGTCCCGTCGGTTCAGCCACCCCATCCTCCACCTCCAAGGAGCTGCCCCGATGTTCCCCTCATCTTTCACGCCACCTCCATTCCCACACCGCCGTCTTCACCTGCACCACCGAAAGAGCATCATCATCACCGTTTCCTCGGATGAAGCTGCGACCTAATCGGTGCCACCAAAGAGGTTGTACATTAACCGCCGCATTTTCTTCTTGATTCGGTCTCACGGTGCTGCCGGCGCTCGGTCCCGAGCCGACACGGTGCGGCTCCATCGATGGCAGCGTCGCCGGCCACTTCTTCCATGGCGTCGCTCCCTCGGCGGCGACGTCCACATCAGTAGGACCTGCTGCTGCTTTAGGTCTCGCTCGCGCTGCTGCTCTGCTCTTACTCTCGGTCCCCTGCCTGGTCTGCTCTTGCTATTGCTCTTGCTCACGCTGCTGCTCTCGCTCTTGCTCTTGCTTGCGATGCTGCTCCGATTTAGCTACACTTCACTCCGATGCTGCCGGGGTGAAGGAAGAACCAGCCGCAGCGGGGAGGGGGCTCGCCGGAGAGGTACCCCACTATCTATTTTAGGGTTCAGGATGGGGGCGGTGGTCGCCGACGATGGCGGGGCGTTGGCGTGGCGGTGGCGTGGG
>NC_041382.1:598794799-598801607 GCF_002162155.2 Triticum dicoccoides | reverse complement strand
CGGACCGGAGGTGGGGAGTATTTTCGGGGCAGGCGGGCGGCGCACCGCCGGCCGCAGGCGGCGGGGGGCTGCTGTTTGGCTGGCTCAGGGGGGTGGAGGTTGAAGATGAACCGTAGTCCCTTGATTTCGTATCCAACGGCTGCAAAATCGACTGACCGGAGATGAAAAAGTCAGTCGACCGACGTGTAGCCTCACCTTGCTAGTGCGTTCAGTTTCGACAGCAAAATTCATTTTCGACAGTTAAGTTCAGTTTCGACAGTTAAGTTCAGTTTCGACAGTTAAATTCAGTTTCGACAGTTAAGTTCAGAGATGAGCGGTTGATGTATTTTACATCTAGCACTTTGTGTTTATGTATTTTACGTCATGTATTGGAGATGCTATTAGAATTCCACTTAGGTTAACGTTGTTCGTTGTCTCTCTTGTCCTACTTCATCCTCAGCGTCGTACAACTCACCGGAGCTGTTCCAACGACGAAACCCTCCATCATAGCGGAGCAGTACCTCGGGCTCCATCTCCAGACGCCTAAGATCTTCTTCCCCTCCTCCGACAGCCAAGTCAGCTGGAGCATCCTCACCGGCCAACCCAATCACGCTGAGATCGACATGGCTTCGCCAAAGAGGTTGTACACTTGTTGCATCTCTTTTTTACTCTACATGTTATATATATTGTCCACTGAGCACTCGTAGTAACGGGAAATACGATTATTTTATCCTACTATATGACAAGCAGTGAGGTACCAGGCAACTTAGCTATTTGTGATGGACTCTCTTGAACGCCATCATTATTTATCTTTGCGCGTTTGAGTTGTGCATTTGTCGATGGGACTGGGAGTTGAGCTAGTATGGCAGTGGCCTGGTTCCAAAGTAATAGAAGTAGCACAAAAACATTTTTTAGTGTAGGATTTTCCTTGCTCATGCCTGCCTACTAGAATCACCAGTGCTTGAAAGGAAAAGTGAATGAAAAACATCGGAATTGGAAAGTTTCCTATGGTACTACTTTTCATGAATTTGGTGCAAAGGAATGGAGCAAAGGAAAACTGTAGGATTTGTTCCTTTAGTGTCGCCTTGAAAGAAAAACCGTAGGAATTCTAATTTCCACTTCTCCTCCTTTTCATATTCCTATTCATCAAGCACAAGAATAAGAGATAGTAGCATAATAGCATTATAACCGTACATTTTCTTGTGGTTTGACTTAACCTCACCATGCTTTTTTGCATCTTGTGATATTCCAATTGTTGTGAATCAAACACCCAAATTGGCAGAAATGCTGTGTTTTTAAATTCTCTGTTTTGCACGTGCATTCGTATCCTATTCCTGTCTATTTCCTATCCCTGCATTGTTGGAATCCTCAAATTCAAACAAGCCCTTACTCAATTACTTCTGTTACAGATATGTGTCAAAGAAAACCTTGTGTGGTTTGTCCTGCTCCTGCGGCGCTGTGTTCCACCCCAGCTCAGCTGCTCCAACAATGGAAGGGTTCACCACAGCAGGGATCCGCTCTCCAGACTATCTTTCGCCACCTCAGATGTTCTTTCCCGCCACCGGCAGCCACGGCAACTGCATTACCATCATCAACTGAGCAGATGACCTTGAGGACTACACGGGTCCGCAAGATGGGTTGCTCTCTTCCGTGTCTGCTTACGTTATGCTTTGCTTAATATGATGACATGCTACATTATCGTCGTGTTCACCTATTAGACTCCGAGTCAGGTCCAAACTAATGCTGAAACTTGAGTTTTTAAATGGTTGTGGGGTACATATTGGTGCAGCAATCAGTACTATCTGTCTACTATCTGGTTAATCTCCGGTGTCTACTATGAGTTTCATTTTGGGTGCAAACAAACATTAAAGGATCCATTATCTGTATTTTTTAACTAAAGCTATTATCTGCCTGCTATCATTGGTTTTGGGTCTATCCACAGTTTTCTACCATCACTCTGGATTTGTGCATGCACTCCTTACATAATCTCATTATGTTTTATTCATATGCATGCCAGTTATTGTACACAATGGAACTGATCATGTAGAGCAAAAGAGACGAGCCTTGCGTGGCAATAAAATTTCATGCAGACATCGTTCCATGGTGGGCGCAAAGGCAGCCCCCCTCCACCCATTTCGGATCGTAATCAAGAGGAAGATAACTGTTATGAGGGGGATTGAGAAGGAGAAGACCACTCCTATTTACCCCATGAGGTCTTCGTTCTAACTTGGCATGCTGATGTTGGTAATATCATGCATATGGTGCCTTGCATTGCTTATTGTATACATTAAAGATGTCATCTGCTTAGCTTAGACATGCTTTGTGTCAATGCCATCTGTTTAGTTTCTTTATCGTATATGTGAATCATGCAATGCCATCTTGTCTAGCCAGGCATCATATATGTGAATTTTGCAATGCCACCCTGGTTAGCCAGTCATCTTATATGTGAATTATATCATGCCATCATTTTTTTATTACGTGTTAAATTTGTCAACAATTTTAGTACATTCAATTACTCTTCCTGTGCATCAGCCTTTTGGCACGGTCATGGAAAAGTCTAGAGTGGAAACAAGGTCTTCAAAGCAGACAATGCTATCTGACGAAGCGCATGTCTTGCTGGTTACCGATAGCTCCTCAGAGGAGGATTCAGAGACAGATGACCAGTCATATTTCCCCCCCCCCCGAGGTGCATGCTCTAACTTGGTAGGGTTATGTTGCTCATATCGTGTGTATGGTATCTTGCATTGTTATGTCATTTGCTTAGTTTAGACATGCTTTGTGTGAATGCCACCTGTTTAGTGTCTAATTACCATATATGTGAATTATGCAATGCCATCTTGTTGCAAGACATTATATATGTGAATTATGCAATGTTATCTTGTTGCAAGGCATTATGTATGTGAATTATGCAATGCCATGCTATTTTGGCAAGCGTCATATATGTGAATTATATCATGCCATCCTTTTTTTGTATTTCTCATTGCTTTTGTCGACAATGCTTGTATATTCAACTGCTCTTCCTGTGCATCATCCATTTGAATTGGTGATGGAGAAATCTGGAATGAAAACAAGGTCTTCAGAGCAGACAATGCTACATGCTAAAGCAGATATCTTGCTGGTTACAGATAGCTCTTCAGAAGAGGATTCAGAGGCAGATGACCAGTCCTATTATCCCCCTGAGGTGTATGCTCAAACTTGGCAGGGTTATATTACTCATATAATGCATATGTTGTATTGCAATGCTTAGTTTTTACATCATATACACAATATTGAATGCCATCTCCTTAGTTGACACATCATATATGCGATCGCCCTCTGCTCACTTCCTTAGTATATAAATCATATATTTGAATTATGTCATGCCATGATGTTTACATAGACAACATGTATCAGAATTATGGCATGCCAACCCATTTTCTAAAGACATAATATAGTTATATCATCTCATCCTGTTTACATAGTCATCATATTTAAATTATGTCATTCTATCCGTGAATTATATCATGTCATCATGTTTCCATCGACGGCATGTTTGTGATTTATGGCATGCCAACCACTTTAATAGACACATCACATAGTTATATCATGTCATCCTGTTTACATAGTCATCATATTTTGAAGTATGTCATTCTATCCTGTTTAGTTAGCCATCATACATGTGAAATTGTGTCATGCTATCCTGTTTAATTAGCCATCATATATGTGAAATTATGTCCTGCTATTCTGTTTGCTTAGACAACATAAATGTGAATTATTTCATGCCCTGTTTTCTTCCCTACTATCCATTGCACCTGTCTATCTTACAATGTCTGTACATTCAATTACTTTTCTTGTTTATCAGCCATTTCAATTGGAGGGAGTGATGGCAGTATCTGTGGGAGTAAAAACATGGTCTTCAGAAAAGATCGTGCTACTTGTCGATGCAGATATAACCACGGTTGTACTTGCCCAAGAACCAGCCCCACCACACATAACCCACACTCATGCAGATTGTACCCCTACCCAGTTGGACAGAGAACCAGCTACACCCCTTCTAACCTCAACCCCAGCAGATAGACACCTAGTTCCCGTTGACACAGCACCGTCTCCACCACAGAGCACCCAAACCCGAGCAGTTAGTAAGGCAACTGCAGTGCCCAAATCTCGAGGACCACCACTCCGAACCCGAAGTCAAGGCTTAAAGCAGAAGAAGAATTGTTCTCAGGTCAGGTTCCGTAGCTATGGTTCATACTACTTTGCTCTTGCATCACTGTATTTACTGATACCAACTAATTTGAAATTTGAAGGATGCAATTGAAACTTCAATGGTGCAACAGGTATGTTTTAAACCTGTTTCTTCAACGTGTTTGGCTGTTTGCTGTTGTAACTTGCTCTATGTTGATTTCAGTTTCAATTGAATAAACAGTTATGTTCTCATGCCATGCACATTACAAGTGTTGTTATTGCTGTGTAGTTTCCCACACCTATATTCTGTCTATGCTGCTTTGTCTTAAATAGATATGATTCGAACTGTATCTATCTTGATTTGGCAACATAAACTAGAATGATATAGACCATACAGTGACCATACTACATAGATATATGTTTGTTTCATGATGTTATCCTGTCCACCTTACTACTAAACTGGTTTACCAAAATGAGTTTCATATACTACATTGTAAACCTGAGATGTGTTTGTTTGTTTCTCTTTTAGAACGCGGATAAAATATTGGAGAAGAGTACCCTGTTATGCAATGGTAAAGGAAGTAATGCAGATAAGGTTCAAGATAGTGAGACATCCCTGTCGGTCTCCAAGAAAGCTGATAAAAACTATATTGAAGACACTGAGACAACCCCAAAGTCCTGTCTTGATGTAGTGTTCGAGTTACTGGCTACCACTGCTGGCACCAGCTCTTCGAACTCATTGCCTGAATCAGTTCGGCTTCTTGACTCTCAACTTCAAGTTGAAAGACATCGATCAGATGTTATGCGACAGGAAGCCGAAAGACTAAGGAAGTCCCTACAGAATTCAGATGCATACTTTCTGGTGCAACAGCAAGCGCTCGAGGACTTAAGCGCCAAACAAGAGAAAGTTAATAAGCTTGCTAAGCATCTTGCCAGCATTATGGGTACCCAGGATATTGTTTCTTGAGCTCTTCTGAAGTGATTTCAGTTCTAGACTTGTTTTGCTGCGGCGTTTATATGCTGTTGTGTTCCCTATATTTGCACTGGTGGCGAACTTTGATGCCCAGTGGATGTAATATGTGTAATAGCCGTGATAGCCTAGTGTAAGTTGCTTGCTTATTTATTTCCTTGTTGTCTTGTTTATTTGTTTGCTTGTAGTCAGTGCAGTTCTTTTTCTGCGGTTTGCTAATGGCTGCAATAACCTATTTTTTAAAACTAGGCCACAATAACCATGGGCTAATATTTACTGTAGTGACACTGGGCCTCCTACGGGCCGTAGAAACAGTGGGCCTTCTACGGGCCGTATAAACAGTGGGCCTTCTACGGGCCATAGAAACAGTGGGCCTTCTACGGGCCGTAGAAACAATGGCCCTTCTACGGGTCGTATCATCAATGGGCCTTATACGGGCCGTATGATCGATTGGCCAAACATGGGCCAAACAGACCACATTCTGGCCGTAAACGGGCTAGAGTTGGAATCGTCCGTTCATGGGCCGACCATAATGGGCCGTCATTAATAGGCCGCATTTGATGACGCTATGGAAACGGCCCAACGTATTAACGCACCACAAATGGGCCGACTGTAACCACAGGCTGAATTTGGCCCACAAGCAGAAAATGACAGTAACATGCCGTAAGTAAACGAATGCTGGAAATGAGCTCAAGAATAAATGGGCTTTGAGAAGGCCAAAAGATAACATGGGCTGGAAACGGCCCAATGGAATAACGGGCCGTTAATGGGTATAAAGTGATACACTGTTCATTACAGGCCAGTTTCATCACGGGCCGTTAATGGGTGTAAAGTGATACACTGTTCATTACGGGCCAGTTTCACCACGGGACGTTAGTAGGGCAAGAGTTACATAGGGCATCATATGGGCCGAAAGACGTCATGGGTCATACATGGGCCAGAAGTGAAAACAGGCTGGAATCATATTGGGTGGCCCAGAGGATGCTACTGGGCCTAATTCAGATAGGGCGTAACGGGCCTTGGGTTAGCATGTTGTAAATGGGCTATATGCGAATAGGCCATTAACAGGCTTTCCATGGGCCGGCCCGCCACCTTTTGACCAAGTCAAACGGGCCTGCCTTTTCAATGGAATGGGCCTCTGTTGGGCCGTGCCATGTGTCAACGTATCACACTACAAAAAAAGACACATCCGTGACATTTTGGGCCGAACGAAAAAAAATTCTGTCATACACATGACACTTCTATGACGATAATTGTGATAAAACCCGGTATCATCATAGATGTGGTGGGCTCCTACTTCTATGACAAAAAATCATGACAGAAAATGGGATTTTCGTCCTGGGCGGGCCGGAGACGCCGCTGCATGACATCCTTTGGGCCGTCCATGACGGAAAAAACCGCGGTAGAAGCGAGGGCGAGGAAAATTTTAGGGAGTTCCCGGTTACGGTGGGAGGTTGGGGGCCGAGCCATGCGCGTTTCTCTCGTACACGTACGCGCGTGTGTGCGAGGCGTTGGCTCTAACTGAACCCGAGCGAGGCGTTGGGCTCTAACTGAACCCGAGCGATTGCACTGCAGGCTACGCGTTACTGAACCCGAGCGATCGATCGATGGCTGTTAACTGAACCCGATCGAGCGATTCCTTCGCTACTGCTGCTAACTGAAGCCGATCGATGTTGCCTCTAGATGAAAAGTGAG
>NC_041382.1:598778991-598794537 GCF_002162155.2 Triticum dicoccoides | reverse complement strand
GGGTGGATGAACAGGAGCCCGTGGTGTTGCCTCTGGATGAACAGGACCCCAATCGATCGAGCCGGTTGGGGCTGGATGAACAGGACCCCGTGGAGGGCTGGATGAACAGGACGACCCCGTGGAGGGCAGGATGAACAGTAGACGATGGAGGGCAGGATGAACAGTAGCCCATGGAGGGGTGGTTGAACAGGAGCCCGTGGAGAGGGCTAGTTGAACAGTAGCCGGTGGAGTAGCGCGCGGTGGAGGCTAGATGAACAGGAGCCCGTGGATGAACAGTCGCAGGTGGAGGCTGGAGGAGGTCGACGGTGGATGAACAGTAGCTCGTGGAGGCTGGAGGGGGTCGACGGTGGAGATGAACAGTATCCCGTGGAGTCCCGTTTTGCGGTATGCCACACCCCGCCCGATGAACAGGACCCCCGTTTCGACCGTAGCGCTCCAACACAAGTCTGTTTCATCCGTTTTTGCGGTACGCCACACCCCTCCCGATCAACAGGACCCCCGTTTCGACCGTAGGAGGTCCGTTTCCTCCATTTTCCGGTACGCCAGACCCCTCCCGATGAACAGGATCCCGTTTCAAACGTGGCCGGTCGAACACAAGGCCATTTCCTCCGTTTTGCGGTACGCCAGGCCTCGTGTCCATCGCCTATTCCGTCCAAGCCCTCCCGATGAACACGACCACGCATTCCGTTCCGACCCAGCCAGTTGGCTCCCACGTGTTCCGTTGCCTCCCCATGAACATGACGCATTCCGTTGCCTCCCCATGAACATGACGATGACGCTGTTTCTCCGTTCCGACCAAGCCATGTAGACGAGCCCTAGCCATACGTATGCGCGAGTAGGCGTTCGAGACCCCACCCTTATGTACACATACGTGGCCATATTTTCTTTCTTGCACCCTGGCCGCTGTACGTACATGTACATACTACGTGCGCGCCTCTACTACGACACATGCACGCCTCTATTACGACACGTGCGCGCCTCTACTACGACACGTGCGTGCCTCTACATCGACCGGTATGTTAGTACATGTTCGCGACCAGAATGACAACGCTACGTACGCTTCGACCAGGTGGGTCCCAACTGTCAGGCACTTCCTTGCCTACGAAGATGTAGCTAGTGGGTCCCAGTAGTCAGGGGGCAAATCATTTTTTTTGCCCGGACGCACTTCCTTGCGTGAAAAGATGTAGCTGGTGGGTCCCAGCAGTCAGGGGGAAACATTTTTTTCATGAAATACAGTGGCCCGTCCGGTGGGTCCCAGCTGTCAGGTGGAGGAATCATTATTTTCCGCGTAATAAGGAGGCACTTCCTTGTTGCGGTCGTGGACCCAGCTGTCAGCCTCTCCATGTACAATCCATGTCCGATGGAAGTCGTTCCTTGACCACGTTGACCACGCCGCGCCGAGAGCACCAGGGCGGTGGACGACGGTGAGGCCTAGGAAGGGACGACATGGAGGCAGGGAAGACTCGGCAGTTGTTTCCCACGCGGAGGGGAGTACGACTGTATGAGGGTTTACTGGTTCGTCTGCCATCGCTGGAGAATAACAGCAGGTGTGGGTGAGTAGAGGGATGCCTAGGCCAGCGATGGCAGTACGGTCGGGCGGTGAGGCCTGCGCGGCTGCACAGCCGGCCGCGAGGAGGAGGGAGCAGGCAGTCCCGCCGGCGCTTGTTTGAGCGGCTGGAGCAGGAAGAGCAGAGATTGAAGAAGCACGATGGCCGTTGGATGGACATCCAACAGTCAGTGCTTGTGCGTCAACCTTTTTTTTAGGAAAGCCTCAAATCTGTGGAAAACAGCATACAACCCATCTGCCATTATTTCTAATAATTTACAGCCCATTTGCTAATTCTTTAGATTTTTTTGGAGCCCATATTCTTTTTGTTAGCATTACAGCCCATATTGTGGCAACGGTTAAAAAATTATACGAAATTTTGCATATTTTGGTGCGGTCCAAACTGTTTTCATCCCAAAATTTTGACTCACATTCAAACTGATTTTAAAAATAAATGTATATCAATATAAAATCCAACAAATTATCGACGCATAAAAATTAATGTAATTTAAAATCTTGAAATAAAAAAAAGATATTTGAAACTAATTGCCGGTTTGATGTGTTTTAAAAATATACAACCCATTTCTCATTACTGATGGGCCATTTTCTCGGCCAGCCGAATGAAAGCTCTCCTCGTCTTGAAGGATTTGCAGCCCAATAGGCCTGACAAAGCGACTTACTTGGCAAATCACAAAAAAACTGGGCTGTGGCCGTGGACCCAGCTGTCAGCCTCTCCATGTATAGTACTCTTCCGATGGAAGTCGTTCCTTGACCATGTTGACCACGCCGCGTGGAGAGCACCATAGCGGTGGACGACGGCGAGTCCTAGGAAGGGGATGACGCGGTAGTGGAAGCCCGCGCGGAGACGACTACGAGGGTTCACTGCTTCGGCTGTAGTGTGAGGCTGCCGTCACCACAGGGCCTGGCCAGCGGTGGGAATAGTAGGGGGCGGTGAGGCCTCTACGGCAGCACAGCCGGCCACGGGAGGCAGGAGCATGCGGCACGACCAGCGCTGCTTTGGGCGGCTGGAGCAAGAAAACCAGAGGTTGAAGAAACACTACGGCCGTTGGATGGACATTGTACGGTCACTGGAGCTAGAATTGTTCATATTGACTAAGTTGACAATGCCCTTCGTCCCCGTCAACTTAGTAGGCCCACAAGTCAGCCTCCCAGCATGGTGGGTCCCAGCTAGCCGGGGGAGTATTCATTTTTTGTGCATAATAAGGAGGCACTTTCGGTGGGTCTGAGCTGACAGCGGGGGAATGTTTTTTCGCGAAATACGGTGGCCCGTCCGGTGGGTCCCAGCAGTCAGGGGGAAACAATTTTTTCGCAAAATACTAGTGGCTCATCTGGTGGGTCCCTGCTGTCAGGTGGAGGAATCATTATTTTCGCGTAATAAGGAGGCACATTGTTGCTGCCACCGTGGACCCAGCTGTCAGCCTCTCCACGTACAGTCCACGTCTGATGGAAGTCGTTCCTTGACCACGTTGACCACGCCGCGCCAAGAGCACCAGAGCGGTGGACGACGGCGAGGCCTAGGAAGGGGACAACGCGGAGCCGGTCAAGACGCGGCAGTGGATGCCCACGCGGAGAGGAGTATGAGGGTTCACTCGTTCGACTGTGGTGTGAGGCTGCCGTCGCCGCAGGGCCTGGCCAGTGGTGGGAATAGTAGGGGCGGTGAGGCCTCCGCGGCAGCACAGCCGGCCACGGGAGGCAGGAGCAGGCGGCACGACCGGCGCTGCTTTGGGCGGCTGGAGCAAGAAGACCAGAGGTTGAAGAAGCACTACGGCCGTTGGATGGACATCGTACGGCCACTGCAGCTAGAATCGTTTATATTGACTAAGTTGACAAAGCCCTTGGTACATCAACTTAGTAGGCCCACAGGTCAGCTTCCAAAACGGCGCGCCCCAGATGTCAGGGGAGGAATCATTTTTTGGGCGGGTGAAGCTAGAATATCCAAGATTGAAGAAGATGCACGGCATCCGTTGGATGGACATCCAACGGCCACTACTGCTAGAACTGTGTGTTGACTATAAGTTGACAAAGCCTTGCATACGCGTCAACTCTGTTTTTTTAGGGGACGCGTCAACTTAGTAAGGCCAGAAGTGTGTGGCAGAGAACTTATCGCCCATTTGAGATTTGTAAGAATGTGTAGCCCATTTTTGAATTCTAATGGAATTTACTACAGCCCATTTATAGTTTGTTAAAAGTACAACCCATTTCAACCAACCGTTCAAAACAGAATTCAATAAATTTTCCCACATTTTGATGGGATCTGAAATATTTTTATCCCAAAATTTCTAGTCAGATTAAATACAATTTCAATATAAATTTATATTACATAAAAATCGAACGAAACATTGCGCTCGTAACAATTAATGAAATTAAAATTTTCAATATCCAAAAATAATATTTTATAAAGTAATCACGTGTTTGGTGCATTTTTTTATAGTTACTGCCCAGTTTTTATAATGACATCCCATTTATTATTTCTTAAAGCCCATTTTCTTGTTAAGCCTAATGCATCCCTCCTAGGAAAGATTTGCAGCCCAGCGGGGCAGAGAATAACAACTTGACCTTGCCTGGGTATTCCTAAAAAAAATATAGCTGGGCTAGCCATTTTCAGCTTGAAAAAAATTAATATCTGGGCTGGATATCTGGCTTGGGCTAGACGGGCCACATCCCGCCCAGTTAATACCTGCAGCGATGTTTTCGTTGTTGTTTAGAGGATAAAAATTAATATTTGGGCTAAACATCGAAAAACTCTGCAGTGCTCACACCTCAAAAACATAAATACTGCTCGAGCTGCTTGGTCCCAGCTGTCGGCCGCTTCTTGTGCAATTCTCTCGTTTATTGACTACTACATAGGTTGACAATGGTGTGGGACCGTGATGTCAGGAAACCAGGGGGAAGCAAAATAAATTACTCCAGCAAGCGCTTCCACCTCTGCCTCGTTGTCTCCCGTGGAAACCCCTTTCGTCCCTTTTTTTGCTCGGGCAAGGACCAATGCATGCAGCACGTCCATGCGGTTATTAGGCAAGAAATAAAAGCGCTTTGCATGCTATGAATTACGATGGCCTGCATGGTTAGATAATAAGGCATCCTCTTAACTGTTGTGATTAAATGTTGTGTTTAGAAGAGAGAAATATTCTTCATTTCCACCAATCTACTTGCACCTAGGTCGTGATGCACCTTCTAATATGACTTATTCACCTAGACGGAGGGAGTATAGTTTTATACATATATATAATAAGGAGGCACTTGCGTACGTGAGGCTATGGACCTGGTGGGTCCCCATTGTCACCCTCTCCAAGTAAAGTCATCACCTCGCCCGCGCGCGCTTTCTGCCCGAAACAGTCAGCGCCACCCGCCCCGCTTCCCGGTGTAGGTGATTGCTCCGCCTTCAAACGACACAAGTGCCGTCCGTCCGTCCATATGCCGCCCACATTAATGATACGCGGTTGCCGAGGCAGCTACTCCGGCGCCACACGTCCGTCCCTCCGCCCGCCCACCGTTTCTATATAAACTATTGCGCCGGCCATAGCCGCAGTCATTCGCATCTGTTCCCTTTCTCCTGTCCACACCACCACTACCCACCATGGCTTCCTCGCGCTCCCGCGCTCTTCGGTATGGGCGGACGACGGACCACAAGGAGATGGCAGCCACTGCTGCCGACCGGCTGGTCGGCAGGTAGCCGTAGGACAACGACGTCCCAATGGAGAACATGGTAGTCGACGAGCCGGCGCCAACCCCCTCCTCCACGCCATCCTCGCCGGTGCATTGCACCATGACCATCGGCGAGGCCCGTGCCCAATATATGGACAGTGTGAGGCAGATGCGTCAGGAGCAGTTCTAGGAGGCGTAGGCCGACGCCGCCTACAACCACCATCTGCTCCAGGAGCACCTGCAGGCAGAGGAGCAGATCGCCGCGGAGCAGGAGGCGATGCTCGACTCGTACCGCTCCACCCGCAAGGGCCGCCTCGAGTGCTGGCGGTATCGCATGCAGCTGGCGGAGGCTGTGGCCGCCTACAAAGAGGCTAGCAAAGAGGGCGATGAAGCGGGCGAGGCACTGTTTGGCGAGACCGAGGACGAGGCAGAGGACAATGCCGGCTCCGACGAGTCCCCGCTCCACTGGCGTCGACGAGGCCCTGCTCCGCCGAGGCCCCGCGGCACCAACAACGAGGTAGAGGACACTGCCGGCTCCGCCGAGGCCCCGCCCTGTCAACAACAAGGCAGAGGACATCGCCGGCTCAGCCGAGGCCCCACCCTGCCGGCAACGCGGAGGAGGATTTCCACCCCTCCGCTGAGGTGCCGCCCACCGACAATGAGACCGAGGACATCGCCGGCTCTGCCAAGGCTCCGCCCCGCTGCCAACGAGGCCGCACCACACAAAAAACGAGGAAGAGTAGAGCACGGTAGATCGGCCGCCGCTCGGGTCCAAGTAAGGCCACCGCTGCTACCCTCCTGTTGAAGCCAAGCTCGGAGGGTTGACCATTGACGGCCGGTTAGCTTCTTGGCAGCGACGTGGAGTCAGGGAGTTCTGCTGGAGAATAACGCTGCTTCTACTTAACTACTGGTGCAGTTGGCTGACTAACACGTGGGCCCAACAGGCCACATGTCAGTTACGCAACTGCACCTGCAGTTAAGTCAGTGAATCTTCTATTCGGCTCAGCGGGACACAGGTGGGTAGCTTCGGTTAATTAATTATACCTCCAGCGCCCCCCTTTTTAGTTGAAGAATGTATGAAATGTAATGAAATCCGGCAGGTTTATATGAAATCCGACCGTGTATGAATGAATTTATTTCGATTAGTTCGAATTCCTATATCACCGGCATTGGATGAACATGCAAAACAATACGTACTAGCATTATTCCCAGGGTGATCACCTCGTTTGCAGTAGTTTCACATGTACTCCCTCCGGTCCTTTCTAGTCTGCATACAAGTTTTGTCTGCAGTCAAAGTATCTCTACTTTGACCAATCTTATACAAAAAAGTATGCACTTTCACAACGTGCGAAGTAAAAAGGAACAGAAGGAGTACAAAGAGTTTGAGCAGCTTTTTAGCGTTTCTGTACATTGCAATCAAACACACAGGCCTGGCAATTCATAGAGAACATTCAAAACAATCGATGATTATGCATCTCAGCGACTCACATGTCAGAGGCAATATTTACTTCACAACTAAAGAATAAATAAAAAATTGATCGACGCTGCTGACAGCAAACGGTGTCCCATTTGAAAATATCAAATGCATGTCTTGCTAAAATCAATGAGCAAAATTTGACAAGGTTGTCCCATTCCAAAATATCACATGCCTACGATTGTGGAATGGGCAGGGTTTGCCATCAGTTCGGACATTGACATGGCACCTCGTGCTAAATAAACCAGCTATTCTTTTTGTGCAGTTCCACCAAAATCAACCAAATTCGCGCGTAGCTTGTATGATTTCGCCCTTATATGTTGCAACGCCTTGAACTTATCGGCACCTCCTTTCTTGTGGTGGAAATGAATGATTCGATGTATTCATGAACATTTTGTGCAGGTCCCATTGAAATCAAGCTGAGCACCTCTGTTTGCACAAATACAAAAAAGTGATTAGTATAGAGCAAACTGTACTATGAATTGACAGTTTCACCAGGCACATACATGGTCCATGTAGAGCACACTTTTAGAAAAATGGAACTCACTAGAAAGAATCCTAGAACAACATTGTACTCGCGCATCAGAGCAAAAAAATGGAGATTTTGTCAGTCCTTCTGAGCTGAAGTTAGTTTGGTCTTGTGGGGAGTAATGTAACCATCCTTCAACTGCTCCTTCTAATGATAAGATAGACAGGGCTTCTTCATCCTGGCATAATCGGAACTAGTCACTTCACGTACTCCGTATTCTTCTTCAGAGGAAGATGATCCTATTGTGCAAAGACAAGAGGACTACTAAATGCTAGCATCACTGTTTGCTCGAAAAAAGGAAAGGAAATATTTAAAACAACACAGATGAAGCACTTCTCAATGACAATACCACTTTTTCATGATAGTATCTAAACAGTAGCACAACACCAATAGAGATGACAAAGCTCAATCATATGGATGAAATCAGTGGGCGAGTACCAACCTTTGCCAGGAGGCTTATTGTGTAGAGCATACAGATGAAGCAATTCTCCGGAACAATCTGTTTCTATCTACGATGGTGTCCATGCTTACTATATACTCCTCGATTAGTTTAATGGTTCCAACATCTTCTTGTGCAGTTCCACTAAAATATATGGTATCTTCAAAGAAGATCCCTGTTTGCACAAGTAGATATAATTACATATTACATTAAGAGTGGCATCAAATCAGTGGCAAAACAATTGCTCGTTCCAGCCATAGCAATAAATTAAGATGCAAAACTATGTCATTACTTGTGTCATCACAGTTCCAGTGCTTCATTACATCACCGGGAGTTGATTTTTGTATTTCTTCCCCTTGTTCTTCCCCTTCATCACTTGGTTCAATAACAAACAAGCTTCGCCTTCAATGTAAGATTTGGCATGTCAATTAGGGAGCACAAGTATAGTACTAAACTTAATTTTCTGATGAAAGTGGCAAAATACAGGCCAATAGTTGTGAAATATCCTTATCTTACCTCAATGGGATATTACGGTGCACATACAGATTGGAAGTCTTGTCTCCATTTGTGCAGTTCACTAAAATCAAGTATCATTATCGTACAAGTAGCACAGCATATGAATGCACACTGCAGAATCATGTGAAAGAAGGCTAGTATTGACCTCTCATGATGCGGAATTCAAACAACTCACAAGAAGAAGATCTGAACCAAATTCGCCTTAACGGATAGGAAGTAAGATCTCCTCTTGTGTAGTTCCACTAAGATCAAGCAATCAAGCAACGTTGTCGGGGTGACATTTTGGTTGAACTGCACAAAACACTCTTAAAACAAAAGTGTTTTGTGTAGTGCAACAAAAGGTCACAATGGCAACGAGGTGAAGCAGATAACCCTCTTTACACAGAGGTGCAAAAGAAACAATTAGTGGTCAATAACGGTGGATGACACAGAAGCCAACAAAAAGAAGCATCTACCTTATCTAAATGGGAAAGAAAGCAAGACAGTAGCATTTCTCAAACGGTGGCATTGATTAATATTGACATAGAGATTATATTAACAATAAAATTCGTTAAACATGTAATTTGCTTTTAACTGTGGCATTGCATCAAATTTCCAGCGGCATTATTAGAGGGTGTTTGTTTACAGGGACATTTTGGTGTAGGGACTAAAAAACTCCGTGTCAGTCCCATCTAAACCAAAGAGGAGGGTCTTTTAGGGACTAAAAGTGGGCATTTGGGACTAAAGAAAGAAGACCCCGAGGGAGTCTTTTTGGGACTTTTTCCAACAGTTGCCCCTACCACGCATCGCACCTTGTCTCTATTAGTTCATTACTAGGGGTAACATGGTCTTTTAGCATGTCATTTAATAACCTCTAGTCCATGTTTAGTCCCTGGAACCCAGCAGGTAGGGACTAGGGAGTTTTTAACCAAACATGGCCTTATATTAACAATAGCTAGTGAGTTGCACGGGACAGTGGACGCACCAGCACCATGTGCATCTACCGATGTACTATGGTCATGCACAGTCTGTTGCAACAAAGAACAAACAACCAAGGAGCATATTTCTGTTGGTCCCAGTTTTGTTATCTTTAGACGCCTTTCCCTATGTGAGCGCAGCAAATCTAGTCCTGCTCAAACTCTACAGCCTTGTCCCTTCCTTTCCTTTTTGAACTAGTACTTTAGCCCCTTCCTTCCCTCTATGAACCACGTCCTAGATTTATGCGATACAACTGTCCCCACTACTTTCCCCCATTCCTTTCCTCTTTGAACCACGTCCTAGATTAATGCTATACAACTTTCCCCCTTCATTTCCTCTTTGAACCACGTCCTAGATTCATGCTATATACAACTTTTCCCACAACTTTCCCCCACTCCTTTCCTCTTTGAACCACGTCCTAGATTCAAGGTATACATGCAGCTAGAGCAATGCATGTGGAGTAAGTAAATTATACCTTAAGGTTCTTGGGGCGTGGTTCAGTGGGCGACGGGACGACGGTGAAGAAGAAGGGGTCGGAGGCCCTCCCGCGCCGCCGCTGGGTGGAAAGTGAACAGCTGCGCCGGTAGTCCCTCACCGACGGCGACAACATTAAGCCTCCTTCCCTTCCCGGCGGATGGATCCTGCCGGATCTTTGAGCAGCAGTGAGGGGAGAGAGAGGCCAACGAAGTCTTGTTTAGATCTGGAGAGGGCGAGAGAGTGTGAAGAGAGCAACTACAAGCATTGAGGCTCCAGCGGGAGAGGGTGAGAGAGTGTGAAGAGAGCAACTACAAGCGCTGAGGCTCTAGCGTGTATATATATACTGGAGAGAGTGTGAAGCGTGCAAACCCTAGAAAACATTTTGACCAGTCAAAGAATCCTCCTGGCACAAATTATGCTCAAGTGTAGTTATCGAACCTGAGACCTCAAGTTTGATGAGCGAACAGGCTAACCAGCTACACAACCCTCCCGTTATGTTCAACGAGAGGGAAATAACCTTTTATACATTCCTGCATTCGTGTGACAAGCATGCCGTGTTTTTGTGTGTGTGTGTGAGTCATTGGGATTTCAATCATAATCATGTCATGTGGCTTTGGTGGTAAGACTATCCAAAGTGGTGCAGAAATAATGCAACCTTAGTCAACTTCCCTCTCTCCACGTAGTACCTTGGGTCCCACCAGTCAGAGGGTGAAACAAACAAATTAATAAGAAAAATTAAAAGCGCCATCGGTGTATCTTACCTCACACATCTCGCTACTGCTCGGGAACACTGTCTAATTGATCCCTCTGTTCGCTCACGTACTATTTTAAGTGAATCCTTATTATAACATGCACACAAATTTTGGGCACTTGTATTCGACTTAAGTCAGTGTGCCACCGTATCTCGTATACTTACTACTCCCTCCGTCTAGGTGTAATAAGTCACGTTAGAAGGTGCAACGGGACCAAGGTGCATGAGTGTGTGTGTGTGTGTGTGTTTAACACCATGTGTGTGTTAGAGAGAGTGACAGATCGACCTACTCCTACAGAGAGATGTTGTGTAGTGTACGATTTTAGCCGCGAGAGTCGGTGCATCCTCTCATTTCCGGGCGTGTCCGGTAGGGACATGCGGACAGCTGCCACGCCCACTCCTGACCAACCTGGCCCACCCAAAGCCCCTCCATCGCCCGCGCGTGCTTCCCACCCGAAACGGTCAGCGCTGCTCCAAAGAATCGGTGCCGCATTCATGCCCGGGCAGAGCGGACGCGACTCTCACTCGTGCAAGAGTGATGGTTGCTTCGTCCGTCCAACTTACTGCTGGGTCTATGTGATTTGTCGGCTCATTGGTCTATGCAAAGAAGTAGAGCAATATCCACAGGGAGTGATGTGGGCAGTTGGAGCAGTGCTGCAAGCCGGCTGTAAAGGGAGTTGTACCTGAGGGACATAGCTCAACCTTGAGGAGGGCGGCGGGAGGCGGCAACTGCCCACGTCGCGGCAGTGAGCAAGGGACGAAGGCAACCTCACCGGCTTTGTGAGAGATAACGGCGAGGACCCCTGATCGGGACGTGCCGACAGTGGGTTTTCACCGTCGGCGACGGCCACCGCATCTACACTAAGCATCCACCCCTTCCCCAAGCGGACGTGATCCGCCGGGATGTTAGAGACGTGGCCACAATCGTTTTGTGTGAGAGAGTGTGAAGAGAGCAACCCCGCAAGTAACCGTGTAGGCTGGCCCGTCCTGACTATGTATAGTGGAGTGGTTTCCTTTTCTCTCCATATGAACCTATCATATTGCGTACGTGCCACTGAAGAAAAAAAACTTTATTTATAAATGACGTGGCACCTACTACTCGTTCTCCTATAACCTCGCGCTTGGCATCTCCAAAATATTAACCTTGCGATTGGCTCTTCGCCTCTTCGGGAAGTCGAGCAATAATGGTAGTGCAGTATATATCATTCTGGCTATATGAGACTGAATGAATTGCTGCAAGTCCACCACATGGGCGAGGGTCGAGGGGCGAGGGAGAGTGCTACATACGGAGCAAAATGAGTGAATCTACACTCTAAAATACGTCTATATACATCAGTGTTTGGAGTATGTACTAGTAGTTCATATTCAAATCTACTAAAGGACATATATATTCCAAACAATCTGATATAATCTCTATAACCAAGGTAGTAGGGACGAGGAGTAAACGAAGGGAGTAGTAAATTTTTCTCCTCGTCCTGCGAGCCACCGCGCGCATGGGCGAGGGAGCGGGCGTAAGGCGTAGTAAGCAAGCTTCACCTCATACTACGACCCACCGCGTCCATGGGTGGGGGAGACGGCATACTAAGCAAGCTTCTCCTCGTTCTGCGAGTTGACGGGACACATCAAAAGTACTCCAGTGTATAGAGCCTTGCCTCTAAGGTAGGCCCCACATGGTTTGCCTCTTTTTTAACATAACACGTCAAGTCGCAATTTGTTTGTTCACCCGTGGTAGACGATCCTCCCTCCACCAAGTGGCAACCAGTACACGTGCCAAATTACCACGTGGGCTGCCTTTTTCATATAGAAATGAGCTCCACCGTGTACCCGCGTGGGTGTGGTTGGGAAAGAGACGGGAGTACGTGCGTCGTGCATGCACCTCTTCTCTTCGTGCACGTCCCCCACCTACGTGGGTGTGTGTGAGAGATACAAACCGCATTCGTGAGTGTTTTCTGTTTTGGGGTGGGGGTGGGGTGGGGGGTTGATTACGTGAATTATTTGTGGGAATATGTGTCGATGACATCTCAAACAAAATTTTGCATGCAATGTGTGTGAAATGGAGGCCTATCCATATCATACATAGAGGGTCGGGCAATCCACGAGAGGAGAGGGAGGGGTCATAGCAATTGATAGAGTCGAAGAGAGGATCAAGTGGGTGGGTGCAAGATCGATGAAGAGAGCCATCGAAATTGTGTGTGTGTACAAGTCAAAGATATAGGGCGACTGGCCTACCGGAATGTTAGAGGGCACATGTCAAGTTTGTGTGTGGCAGGGAGACGTGACTAGAGCGCTCGATGTATCGGTGTGTGTGGGGGGGAGGGGGTGGTGGGAGGGGTAGGCAGAGGCCTAACTATAGAGGTAGAACGACTCGTATATGTGTTGAGAAGGAGAGACCCAGCTATGTCTTGAGGGAGATCGGTCGACATCCATACATAACTGAAGGACGGGACATATGATGGGGGAGAGAGAGGGAGGGAGAGGGGTAGAGTGCTGGATGGGTTATGGAGTTGCTTCTCGAAGATGGTGGGAGAGGCCTACTAGACAAACTGAGGGTGGAACTGCAATGTTATCAATAAGAGTGGGGATGTGTTTCTGTGTGTGCCTGTGCGTGATAGATCTGTCAGGATGCATCCATGGATGATGAAGGGGAACCATGTGTTTGGTAAGCAAACCTAACTAGATCGGTAGATCAATTGTTGTTTGTCGGAGGAACGGAGAGACACAACTAATGAGGTAGATCGATTGACGTGTGGGTAAAAACGAGTTATAAGGACCTAGCTAGCTATATGTATAGCGAGAGATCGGTCGGTGTACGTCCATTTGTTAGAGGCAAATAAGGCCCAGCGAGATGGATAGACAGAGAGAATGGAGCTAGGGGGTGGTGCGGGAGGCCCAACTACTAGCTAGATAGGGGGAGGAGTGTGCGGTTGTGAGAGCAATGAAAGAGGGGCGAGAGTTTACACGTGTGTCTGACCGTATGAGAGACACAAGGCAAGGACACATAAAGGAGGAGATTGAAGGTGTGTTTGTATGTTGTAGGCAGGCATCGCTCGAGAGGTTTATCGATCGGTGTGTGTCGGAAAGGAGTTGTGGAGACTCTGGGAGAACGACCTAAAGAAAAAAAATGAATGTGTCCGGTGGATAGAATGCCGAGGGAGGGGGAGGGCGAGGAGGGCGTGTGCATGCACGAGAGAAAGTTAGTGGTAGCTACAAAGGTTAGAGGATTGTGTAGGTGTAAGAGACTAACAAAGATCATAATTTGATACGAAAGCGGATTCATATATTTGAATAGGAGATCATAGTGTTTTAAGCATTGCATGCATGAATATAGCGATGATACATGTGTTGTGCACATGTCATACGATAATGTGATTATGCATGGCGTTTGCAACTCACAGCTAAATGCCGAACAATCTAAACCATACTATACATCAAACAATCTCAGATTTTATTTGAATTTGTGATAATGTGTAGCGTTTGTAGCTTACAGCTAAATATCGAACAATCTAAACAATACTATATATCGAACATTCTCACATTTTATTTGAATTTGTGGTAATGTGTGGTGTTTGCAACTCACATCTAAATACTTGTAGGCGTAGGGGGCGGGGCACCATACATAATGTGATAAACACATTATACATATGAGACATGGTTTAGATTATGAAGATCTAGCTAGAGCTAGAAATGTAATGTGATTTGAAATCAAAAAAAAGTGGATTCAAAAAATCTAGTTCGAGTTCATATAGTACACATAGTTCATATGTAACTCGAGACTAATCATTTGGTGTGCTATGAAGATAATACACAAACGATGGTTTAACTTGACAACAATGATGATTGTAGATCTTATTAAAACAGAGAAACGAATTCAAATGCTTTGACTTCACAACAATCATTACTGTAGATCTTATTCAAATAGAGAAACGAATTCAAATTTAGTTCGTATTGAAGCGGTAGTATATACGTTTGGAATACACTAAAACGTTCATTTGAGTACTAGGTTGCATGCATTATACACGTAGTGAAATATTTTAATTGAACATAACATGAATTCAAAGTTTTGAATGACATTTGTAGGGCGCATTGATTTGGTACAGTACACGTTAGGCTTGTCCAGAAATTTCAACCCGCACCTTGTTAGCCCGAAATATTTAAGATATATCTTTGTCTTGTTGTGCTCCGACAACTCCCTCCGTCTCAACCCGCACCTTGCTATTCCGAAATTACAACGCGCGCGAAAACTCCCACCTCCTGTGAAATCCCAACACGCGAAATGCACATGGTACCCCTGAACCGAAAGAACCGCCTCAAATCGGTGGGGGTACTTTCATAACTTACCCCACATTTCGGATAAGCACGTCTCTAAGCCATGGTTCCCCACTGCCATCCCATCCGCCCACCCATTCGTACACCGAGGCCGCGAAAGCCCGCGACAAAACCCCAAACCCTGCTCCGTCCGCCACCCAGCCGGAGCCTCTTCCCCGACGACGTCGTCCACAACAACACCTCAACGTCCCTCATCCACCGTACCAGATGAGGATCCATCGTCGATCTCATCGTCCCGCCGGTTCAGCCACCCCGTCCTCCACCTCCAAGGAGCTGCCCCGACGTTCCCCTCGTCTTTTGCGCCACCTCCATTCCCACACCGCCGTCTTCACCTGCACCACCGGAAGAGCATCATCATCACCATTTCCTCGGATGAAGCTGCGGCCTAATCGGCGCCACCAAAGAGGTTGTACACTAATCGCGGCATTTTCTTCCTGATTCGATCTCAAGGTGCTGCCGGTGCTCGGTCCCGAGCCGACACGGCGCAGCTCCATCCACCGCGGCATCGCCGGCCACTTCCTCCATGGCGTCGCTCCCTCGGCGGCGACGTCCACATTAGTAGGACCTGCTGCTGCTTTAGCTCTCGCTCGCGCTGCTGCTCTGCTCTTGCTCTCGGTCCCCTGCCTGGTCTGCTCTTGCTATTGCTCTTGCTCTCGCTGCTGCTCTCGCTCTTGCTCTTGCTTGCGATGCTGCTCTGATTTAGCTACACTTCACTCCGATGCCGCCGGGATGAAGGAAGAACCAACCGCAGCAGCAATGGGGGCTCGCCAGAGAGGTAACCCACTATCTATCTTAGGGTTCAGGATGGGGGCGGTGGTCGCCGGCGGTGGCGTGGGGATCGCCAGAGAAAAAGCTCGGCACGGGG
>NC_041382.1:598732862-598778275 GCF_002162155.2 Triticum dicoccoides | reverse complement strand
ACCGGCGGTGGGGAGTGTTTTCGGGGTGGGTGGGGCGGCGCACCGCCGGCCGCGGGCGGCGGGGGGCTGCTGTTTGGCCGGCTCAGGGGGGTGGAGGTTGAAGATGAACGACATGCCCTTGATTTCATATCCAACGGCTGCAAAATCAACTGACCAAAGATGAAAAAGTCAGTCGACCGACGTGTAGCCTCACCTTGCTAGTGCGTTCAATTTCGACAGCAAAATTTAGTTTCGACAGCAAAATTCATTTTCGGCAGTTAAGTTTAGTTTCGACAGTTAAGTTCAGTTTCGACAGTTAAATTCAGTTTCGACAGTTAAGTTCAGAGATGAGCGGCCGATGTATTTTACATCTAGCACTTTGTGTTTATGTATTTTACGTCATGTATTGGAGATGCTATTAGAATTCCACTCAGGTTAATGTTGTTCGTTGTCTCTCTTGTCCTGCTTCAGCCTCGGCGTCGTACAACTCACCGGAGCTGCTACAATGACGAAACCCTCCATCATAGCGGAGCAGTACCTCGGGCTCCATCTCCAGACGCCTAAGATCTTCTTCCCCTCCTCCGACAGCCAAGTCAGCTAGAGCATCCTCACCGGCCAACCCAATCACGCTGAGATCGACATGGCTTCGCCAAAGAGGTTGTACACTTGTTGCATCTCTTTTTTACTCTACATGTTATATATATTGTCCACTGAGCACACGGATTAGTTACTTTAGTGTCTCCTTGAAAGAAAAAACGTAGGAATTTTAATTTTCACTTGTCCTCCTTTTCAAATTCCTATTCATGAAGCACAAGACTAAGAGATAGTAGCATAATAGCATTATAACCGTACATTTTTTTGTGGTTTGACTTAATCTCACCATGCTTCTTTGCATCCTGTGATCTTCCAATTGTTGTGAATCAAACACCCAGATTGGCAGAAATCATGTGTTTTTAAATTCTCTATTTTGCACGTGCATTCCTATCCTATTCATGTCTATTTCCTATCCCTGCATTGTTGGAATCCTCCAATTCAAATGAGCCCTTACAGAATTACTTCTCTTACATATAGTTGTCAAAGAAAACCTTGTGTGGTTTGTCTCGCCCCTGCTGCATCATCGTCCACCCCAGCTCAGCCGCTCCAACGACAGAAGGGTCCAGCACAGCAGGGACCCGGCCTCCAGACTGTCTTTCGCCGCCTCAGATCTTCTTCCCCGCTGCTGGCAGCCATGAAAACTGCACTACCATCATCAACCGAGCAGATGACCTCGAGGACTACACGGGTCCGCAAGAGAGGTCGCACTCTTTCGTGTCTGATTACGTTATGCATCGCTTAATATTACATGCTACTTTATCGTCCTGTTCACCGATTAGACTCTGAGTCAGCTCCAAACTAATGGTCAAACTTGAGTTTTTAAATGGTTGTGGGGTACATATCGGGGTTGCTATCAATAGTATCTATCTACTATCTGGTTAATCTCCGGTGTCTACTATGAGTTTCATGTTGGGTGGGAAACAAACAGTAAAGAAGCCATTATCTGTATTTTTTAACTAAAGCCATTATCTTCCTACTATTATTGGTTTTGGCTCTATCCACAGGTTGCTACCATCACTCTGGATTTCTGCATGCACTCCTTACATAATCTCACTATGTTTTATTCCTATGCATGACAGTTATTGTAAACAATGGAACTGAACATGTAGAGCAAAAGAGACGAGCCTTGCATGGCAATAAAATTTCATGTAGACATTGCTCCATGGTAGGCGCAAAGGCAGCCCCCCTCCACGCATTTCGGATTGTAATCGACAGGAAGATATCTGTTCTGAGGGGGATTCAGAAGGAGAAGACAACTCCAATTTACCCCCTGAGGTCTTCGCTCTAACTTGGCGTGCTGATGTTGGTTATATCATGCATATGGTGTCTTGCATTGCTTACTTTATACATCAAATATGTCATCTGCTTAGTTTAGACATCCTTTGTGCGAATGCCATCTGTTTAGTTTATTCATCGTTTATGTGAATTATGCAACGCCATCTTGTTTAGCCAGGCATCATATATGTGAATTTTGCAATGCCATCCTGCTTAGCCAGTCATCTTATATGTAAATTATATCAGGCCATCCTTTTTTTTCGTTACATATTACATTTGTCAACAATGTTATTACATTCAACTGCTCTTCGTGTGCATCAGCCATTTGACACGGTGATGGCAAATTCTGGAGCGAAAACAAGGTCTTCAGAGCAGACTATGCTATTTGATGAAGAGCATATCTCGCTGGTTACGGATAGCTCCTCAGAGGAGGATTCAGAGATAGATGACCAGTCCTATTCCCCCCCGAGGTGTATGCTCTAACTTTGCAGGGTTATGTTGCTCATATCGTGCGTATGGTGTCTCGCATTGCTATGTAATTTGATTAGTTTAGACATGCTTTGTGTGAATGCCACCTGTTTAGTGTCTAATTACCATATATGTGAATTATGCATTGCCATCTTGTCGCAAGACATTATATATGTGAATTATACAATGCTATCTTGTTGCAAAGGCATTATATATGTGAATTAAGCAATGCCATGCTGTTTAGCCAATCATCATGTATGTGAATTATATCATGCTATCATTTTTTCGTATTACGTGTTCCATTTGTCGACAATGTTTGTATATTCAACTTCTCTTCCTGTGCATCAGCCATTTGAAGCGGTGATGGAAGTATCTAGAATGCAAACAATGTATTCAGAGCAGATAATGCTACCTGCTGAAGCAGACATCTTGCTGGTTATAGAGAGCTCCTCGGAGGAGGATTCAGAGACTGATGACCGGTCCTATTTCCCCCCTAAGGTCTATGCTCAAACTTGGCAGGGTTATATTACCCATGTCATGCATGTTGTCTTGCATTGCTTAGTTTTTACATCATATATAGATTGCCATCTGCTTACTTGCTTACTATATAAATCATATATTTGAATTATATCATGTCATCCTGTTTACATAGTACATACACACCATCTATCTAAATTATGGCGTGGCAACCCATTTAATAAATACATCATATAGTTATATCATCTCCTCCTGTTTAGTGTTTACAATCATCATATTTTGAATTATGGCATTCTATCCGTGAATGTATGTGAATTAGGGCATGCCAACCTATTTAATAAACACATTATATAGTTATGTCATGTCATCCTGTTTACATAGTCTCATATTTTGAACTATGTCTTTCCATCTTTTTTAGTTAGCCATCATAATGTGAAATTGTGTCATCCCATCCTGTTTAGTTAGCCATCATATATGTGAAATTGTGTCATGCTATCCTGTTTGGTTAGACAACATAAATATGAATTATTTCATGCCCTCTTTTATTCCCCACTATCCATTGCACATGTCTATCATACAATGTCTATACTTTCAATTACTTTTCTTGTTTATCAGCCATTTGAATTGGAGAGCGTGATGGCAGTATCTAAGGGAGTAACAACACGGTCTTCAGAAAAGATAGTTCTACCAGTTGATGCAGATAGAACCATGGTTGTACTTGCCCAAGGACCAGATCCACCACACATAACCCAGACTCTCGCAGATTGTACCCCTACCCAGTTGGACAGAGAACCAGCTACACCCCTTCTAACCCCAACCCTGGCAGATAGTAACCCAGTTCCAGTTGACACAACACTGTCTTCACCACAGAGCACCCAAACACGAGCAGTTAGTAAGGGAACTGCAGTGCCCAAAGCACGAGGACCACCACTCCGAATCCCAACTCAATGCTTAAAGGAGAAGCAGATTTGTTCTCAGGTCAGGTTCTGTAGCTATGGTTCATACTCCTTTGCTCTTGCATGACTATATTTACTCATACCAACTATTTTCAAATTTGAAGGATGGAATTGAAACTCCAATGGTGCAACAGGTATGTTTTAAACCTGTTTCTTTAACTGGTTTCCTGTTGTAACCTGCTCTATGTTGATTTCAGTTTCAATTGAATAAACAGTTATGTTCTCATGTCATGCACATTACAAGTGTTGTCATTGCTCTATAGTTACCCACACTTATATTATGTCTATTCTGCTTTGTCTTGAACAAATATTATTTGAACTGTGTCTCTATCTTGATTTGGCAACAAAAACTAGAATGATATAGACCATAAAGTGACCATGGTACATAGATATATGTTTGTTTCATGATGTTATCCTATCCACTTTACTACTGAACTCATTTACCAAAATGAGTTTCATATACAACATGGTAAACATGTGATGTGTCTGCTTGTTTCTCTTTTAGAATGCGGACAAAATATTGGAGAACAGTACCGCGTTATCCAATGGTAAAGGAAGTAATGCAGATAAGGTTCAATATAGTGAGACATCCCTGTTGGTCTCCAAGAAAGCTGATAAAAACTATCTTGACGATAGTGAGGGAACCCAAAAGTCATGTCTTGATGTAGTGTTCGAGTTACTGGCCAGTACTGCTGGCACAAGCTCTTCGAACTCGTTTCCTGAATCAGTTCGTCTTCTTGAGTCTCAACTTCAAGTTGAAATACATCGATCAGATGTGCTACGACAGGAAGCTGAAGGACTGAGGAAGTCCCTGCAGAATTCAGATGCATATTTTCTGGTGCAACAGCAAGCGCTGGAGGATTTAAGCGCCAAACAAGAGAAAGTTAATAAGCTTGCTAAGCATCTTGCCAGCATTATGGGTACCCAGGATATTGTTTCTTGAGATCTTCTGAAGTGGTTTCAGTTCTGGATTTGTTTTGCTGCGGTGTTTATTTGCGCTGGTCGCCAACTTTGACAACCAGTGTATATGATATGCTGCTTTGTTCCCTATATTTGCACTGGTGGCAAACTTTGATGCCCAGTGGATGTAATATGTGTAATAGCCATGATATCCTAGCATTAGTTGCTTGCTTATTTATTTCCTTGTTGTCTTGTTTATTTGTTTGCTTGTCGTCATTGCAGTTCTTTTTCCGCGGTTAGCTAGTGGCTGCAATAACCTATTTTTAAAAACTAGGCCACAATAACCATGGGCTAATATTTACTGTAGTGACACTGGGCCTCCTACTGGCCGTAGAAACAGTGGGCCTTCTACGGGCCATAGAAACAATGGGCCTTCTACGGGCCGTAGAAACAATGGGCCTTCTGCGGGCCGTATTATCAATGGGCCTTATACACGCCGTATAATCGATTGGCCAAACATGGGCCAAACAAACCGCATTATGGCCGTAAACGGGCTAGAGTTGGAATCGTCCGTTCATGGGCTGACCATAACGGGCCATCGTTAATAGGCCGTATTTGATGACGCTATGAAATCGGCCCAACGTATTAACGGACCACAAACGGGCCAACTATAACCACGGGCTGAATTTGGCCCACAAGCAGAAAATGATAGTAACGGGCCGCAAGTAAACGAATGCTGGAAATGAGGCCAAGAATAAATGGGCTCTGAGAAGGCCGAAAGATAACATGGGCTGGAAACGGCCCAACGGAATAACGGACCGTTAATGGGTATAAAGTGAAACACTATTCATTACGGGCCAGTTTCACCACGGGCCATTAATGGGTGTAAAGTGATACACTATTCATTATGGGCCAGTTTCACCACGGGACGTTAGTAGGCCAAGAGTTACATAGGGCCTCATATGGGCCAAAAAACGCCATGGGCCATACATGGGCCAGAATAGAAAACGGGATGGAATCATATTGGGTGGCCCAGATGACGCTACTGGGCCTAATTCGGATAGGGCGTAACGGGCCTTTGGTTAGCGGGCTGTAAATGGGCTATATTCGAACAGGCCGTTAACAGGCTTTCCATGGGTCGGCCCGCCAGCTTTTGACCAAGTCAAACGGGACGGCTTTTTCATAGGAATGGTCCTCTATTGGGCCATGCCACGTGTTGACGTATCATAGGCGCCTTCTGTCCAATGAGTGGTTGACATCTGTCCCAACGATGAGCCGACACGTGTTTCCTCTAGCCAATGATGATTTTACACGTGGAAAATCCCCATTGGTCGGGGCTGTTAACGGGTTATCGGATCCAAAACCCGACCCGATAGCTTAATGGCGTTCCGTTACAGTGGATGCCACGTGTCGGTCACCCTTGACGAAAGCACTTCTGTGACGCGCGATTTATCGTCATGGAAGTGCACCTTCCGTGATGATAATCTTGGTAATGTCATGGAACACTTCTACGACAGCACATGTATGACTATCTTGATTATGTCATAAATTTGTCATGGATGTACATGCATGACAAGAAATGCGACCTACTGTGACAAACGCGTGTCATCACGGAAGTGTATTTTTTTGTAGTGTTCCTCCGGGGGCTAGGGTTTGCTCTTCACCCCTTCGTATGGGGCTAATGTTTTATTACAGATTAGATTTTCATGACCTAGCCCCGGACTCTATTCTTCAAGTCTCGGCGTTTATCATTACATGCGAGGCCTTCCTCCGAATGCCCCCACACTTTGGCTTATGGCTCAAGACCTTTAGTGTGAAGCTGAAGGTAGTCGACGGGGAACAGGTGGAGTGCGGCGGTGCTAGGATCAGCCAACTCACCGACACTCCTTGGCCAAAAGGTTCTTTTACTGAAACTTCCAATCACTGGCAGTGGGAGTGGTTTTACGTTACGGAGCCCCGCAACACCAAGTGGGTAGCTGCACCCACATTCCGTCCTGGCCCACCGTTACAGCTTGCATCATGGGTCAACAAGGGGCTGGACTGGGATCAGTTGATGAAGTGCAGACTTTATAGAGCCGCATCCGAACCCTCCTTGAGAGAGACATCAATCTTGTCAGCGTGATCCAAGTGATGTTAGTTCGCCAAATCCTGCCATGCCAGCGCAGGTCTCGCCGCATGTGGGAGCTTAATCCAGAAGGACCACAAACCCTCCAACACTTCTTCGGCACCACACACGAAGGGATGTGGAAATTATTTTTTGGGAAGCAAAAACATTGGCCGGACACCACCGAGGACGCTGGCCTTAACTGCAACCGTCCGGACACCCAGGTAAGCACTTGTCTTCCAAACACTTTGTAATTATGCATACCTGTAATACGATACTGAGCAGGATATCTTTCTCCAAGGCTGGATAAAGAAGGCAGAACTAATTATGTGTTCGGCCCCTCTGCCCGAAGGCCCAGCGAATCTTGTTATAACAAGGATGCTAGCCCCGGCGCCATACCAGATGCCTGTGAAGGAGGGCGAGGCGGAGAGTGGAAAGGCCAAAGATGACCTCTATTCCAAGGGTACCTCAGACACTGTTTCCGGAGGAATCAAAATTCCCTCATCCGAAGACAAGAGTGAAGGGAGGGCCACTGTCCCCTCCCCTTATGGGAGGAAAAGGCCCACCTCCAAAGATTGGGAGGAACAGGCTCCTACGTGAGGTAAGATGCCTTAGGTGGGTGGCTCAGGCTTGGTGGACGTTGAAGTGCAGTCTCATACCGAGGACAAGCCTTAGGCCACATCGTAAGTGAACAAAGCTGTTTTAAACATGTCCCATTCTTTCTTTATAATGCCTGGGATATATATTTTTTGCAGCTCAACACGCAATCTTCCTCAACAATCCTCCTCCTCGGGGTACCTTCTCCCAGAGATGATGGAAATCGAGACACCCCCACCGGCCTCTCTGTCCAATAGGGCGGACGACTTCGAGGTGTCGTCGCAGAGGGTCTCCCCCGACCAACAAGTGGTGCAAGGGACGATGAAGATGATATCCGCAGGTGATACTTCGGTGGCCCAGGGTCCGGGGAACAATAATGAGGGCCCCGAAAAATCCGGTATACAGCCGGATACAAATGAACGGATCCCTTCAAAGGGTGGCCGTACTCCTACGGCGGCCTCCGGAGACCCAGAGGCGCTAGATATCTTGACGAACATGTTGCGGCAAGCGTCCGTCTCAAAGGAACATCATACCTTGATGGGCACGGTGGTTGAAAAGGTCCTGTCCGAGAAGAGCGGATTGGATGAGGCCTTTGCGAGCCTAGTAAGAGGGTTTGAGGCTTGTACTGTAATATGCGCAATTGTGTTTTATTCGCAAAATATACCTGTGTATAGATAGTAGCCCCTGAGACTCAGGTTGGCTTCCCATGGGAGGAAAATGGAGGATCAAGAAGAAATATTCAAGGACTAATCTGATTAATTTGAACACAGGCTGCTTCCCCCTGGCTACTTCCCAGACTACGGATATGGCCAAGCTGCAATGGAAGCTTGATGTGGCCAGGGATGACATTGCATTAATCAATATGCGTCTTGACGAATCGCAAGGTATGTATTCGGGGCAGTCCCTTCACATACATTGTTGTGATATAAGCATGATGATGAAAGTTATATACTGTAATATGCCTGGCTGCAGATGGTGCTGTCGCCATTGAAATTCTTCGGGTGGAGCTGGCCCGGGCCAAGGAGCAGGCCCGGTGTAGTAATGCGGTTGCCAAAAAGGCATCGACTGAGTTAAAAGCTGAACGAGCTACTCGGCATCAAGACAAGGAGAAGATATTCACAATGGCGCTTGAACTAAAAAATGCTACTAGCCGCTATGAACTCCTTAAGAAGGAGAATGAAGCCAAGACGGCTGAAATTGACAAGGCCTTACGGGTGGCGAGAGATGCGCGGTCTGAATCCAGGGCCGCCCGTGAGGAGATCCGACAAGCTAGGGAGATTGCGGTTGGTGAGCCATTTTTGCTATAGACTAAGTTCGGCGATCCGAACTATGCTCAGCTTAACCAATTGTGGAGTTCCCCGGATGAGTTTTTAGACTTGCCGAAGTGTTCTTCCGATGCAGCGCAGTTTTACCAGTCACGAGATGGGTATGCAACGGAGAAGCTTTTCTGGTCACAATTTGGCGCATCGAAGCACCCCCCGTTGCTAAATGAGCAGATGTCCCAGTGGGCCGAGTTTTATAGGATATCCGGCGCTGCCATGAAGAACTTCATGATCTGGTTATGGCCAACTGATCCTGTTCTGAATAGCTACTCCGGCTTGGTGCAGCGGCTTGTTGACATAGTGCCACGTATCGACGCTGTGAAGCGGTCGGTGTGCATCGAGGGTGCACGGATGGCCTCTACCCGAGTCAAGACATTCTGGGGGAAGATGAAAGCCATCGATGTTGCGGTGAACAATCCACCCAAGAGCAAGGATCACCACGAACCAGAGCATTATTTTGAAGACGTCCTAGTGGCCGCCCGCTTGATAGAGGGTCAATGCTCGAAAGACATAATGTTCCAGTGAGGTGTATGAGAATTATACGAGACAATTTTATAGTTAATCTATTTTTATCTATTGCTCAAAAGTTTATGTTCCTCCTGCGCGGCCGTTTTAATATAATCTGAAAGTTTTCCCATCGTCTGCTTTAGCCCCCTCGTAGGAAGTACAGGGGTGTTAAGAAAAGCATTTGATCACTCTTGACCCAACGTCTTGGTCCGTGAAGGAGGTGTCAATGCAGCGAACCAGGCAACCAGACTATAGGGCGTTAACACTTTCACTTAGCCATAGGAGTGTTATGGTGGGTCAACGACATAGCCCCTGGTATGTATGCAGCTTATTCATACGATGCATGTACATATTTGACCGGAAAGAGGTCCTTGTGTGACACGGGGGAATAGCTAGAGACTTCGATAAGTCATCGAGTGGTTGACCAGCTCTCGCCGCATCATGATAGTCAGTTTTTGGCTTTCTCTACTGAGGTGCTGATCCAGGTGAAACGGCAGCACAATCGCAATAGTTCTCCCTTTACTACCCTAGCCGATAGAGCAGAACGTAGGATAGCAAGCATAGGAGTCGGGCAACCCAACTATTGACCCAAGACATGATTTGGAGCTGATGCATATAAGGCCAAACTCACGACCCCGAAGTACGCTGTAAAAGCTGTTCAAACTTTGTTGGCAACTCATTTGTTCCCGTACCGAGCCCCTAGTGGTTTAAGCCTGTGGTATATCTGTAAAGCAACCATAAAGGGCGTATTCATTTGCGGAAAGACGCAGATGATTGGTTCGGGTAATGTGAACTGGGACCTGAGCGATATGCCAAAGATTACTTGATATATATAAAGGCCATGACCCCGGCTATCTGATATGCCCTGGGTCGAAGGCAGAGGAAAAAGGCATGTTACAGGCTCAAAAAGAGAGTGCGGTCTACAAAAAGTTTATTTTGGACCTCCTATCGCACGTCTGCAACACCTGTCCTCGGCAAGGGGAATCCTTGAAGGAAATAACCCCATAGGTGAGTGTGCGGATCCGAACTCCGATGGATTCGGTCTTAGATGTTTATTCTTTGCGCCACCTGTTTTTAAGGGATAATGAAGAAAGAGAAAGGAAATTAAGTAAAAATGTTACCAGAGTGCTTGCCGACTTGTTCGTATTATGCTTCCGCCAATGCGCATGGTATCTTAAGTGCGTAGTTATACATGCACAGTATAGTTTTAACAGGTATATGAGATGGGCAACGGAAGCCGAACTACTACTTCTGCTCCGGATTTGATCGATCTTTTGGAGGGGGGGATTGCTTCTGGTCCCCGGCATTTGGCTGGTGAACCACTCCGTCGTCCCTATAGCCTGGCGGCCCCCTTCCCTTGTGCTCGGCGTTGAGCTTGCTGGCTTGCTTGAGGACCCAACAATTTCTGTTGGTATGATTAGCTGGTTTATTGGGGTGGCCGTGAATCTGGCAGGGTTGGTCCAGTATCCTGTCTGGATGGTCTGTCTCTGTTCGCCTTGAATGCCTTTTTCTGTTGACGGGCTTGGGATTGCTGAATCTGGCGTTGACCGTTGTGTCGCGTGATCTTTCATTATCATTGTGACTGTTGTATTTTGCTTCGTCATGGCTTGCCATTGCCGTCTCGGATTTCGGAAGTGCCCGAGTCGCTCGTGCTATTGCTTTGACAAGCGAGCCAGCTGTCTTCTCCTGCGCAAAAGCGAGTCATTAGAGTGGCAAGGGCTGTCATGGACCTAGGTCCTTCATGGCCGAGGTGGCGTGCAAGCCATTCATCCCGGACGCTGTGTTTAAAGGCCGCAAGGGCTTCCGCGTCCGGACAGTTGACGATTTGGTTCTTTTTAACTAAGAACCTAGTCTAGAGCTTCCTGGCTGACTCTCCAGGCTGCTGGACAATGTGGCTTAAGTCATCGGCATCCGGTGGCCGGACATATGTTCCTTGGAAGTTGTTGCGAAAGGCGTCCTCCAAATCTTCCCAGCTGCCAATAGAATTTTCTGGCAGACTACTTAACCAATACCGAGCTGGTACTTTGAGTTGTTGCAATAGGTATTTGATGGCATGAAGGTAGTCCCCATGGGCCATGTGGATAAGGAGGAGAAAGTCCTCGATCCATATCGTGGGATCTGTTGTTCCATCATATGATTCGATATTTATAGGTTTGAACCCGTCTGGGAATTCATGCTCCATTACTTTGTCTGTGAAGCAAAGAGGGTGTGCAGCGCCTCTGTGTTGGGCCACACTGCAACGTACCTCCGACGGAGTCCATTTGCGGTTTTTGGCCCGGGCGTGGCTAGGTTTGTCACGTCTGAATAGGCGGCCGTCGTCGCGTGTCGAGGTATGTCCTCGCGATCCGTAGATCGCTCTTGAGTGTCCTGTGCAACTACCCAAATCCTGTTGAAGGTCGTATGCACAACCCTGAGCTATTTTGTTCTTGGCTTTACGGCGAGGTGGGGTGGTCTGGTGTTCGGCTTGAGTTGCCGCTTTACCCGGACCAAGTTGTGGTCAACCTGCCGCCTTGTGCGATGATGGCACGGGCTTGAGCGCCTTGTCGTCGCCTTGGGGTAGCAATCTAAGCTTCGGGTAGCTTTTGGTTGGGCCCTTATTCTTCGGCGGCTAGGACTTCAGTCCATCTATCATTGAGTAGATCTTGGTCAGCTTGAAGCTGCTACTGCTTCTTTTTCAGGCTCCTTGCAGTGGCTATTAGTTGGCGCTTGAAGCGCTCCTGCTTAAGAGGTTCCTCAGGCATGATGAAATCCTCGGTGTCGAGTCTCACCTCATCCTTAGAGGGCGGATGGTAATTGTCATCCTCCGAATCTTCGTGCGTGGCCTGTTTACCAGGGCTAACCTGCCCCTCCTCCCGTTCATCTTGTTCATTAGCTGTATCAACGGGGTCTTTGTTGTCTTCGGCATCGTCGTCCATACCGTCAATGTCCTCAGAGTCGTAATCAAGTGTATCGATCGAATCCTCGGCCGTGGCTATGAAGTGGGTGGCGGGTGGGAAGGAAAATTCTCCACCGCCAGCCCCTGGTTTGAGCCGGATATAGTTTGGCTGTGAGTCCTCCGCCAAGGACAGGTTCTTTAATGAGTTTAGCACATCACCCAAAGGCGAGTGATGGCAGATGTCTACGGCGCTGAATTCGAAGATCGACATACGATCAAGCTCGGCGTCCGCGGTCTCACGTAGTTTGGAGCTTTTGACCGGATATGAGTCCGGAGTTGCACTGACAAAAGCGTCGTGAGAGGTTAGGTCTATGTGCGGCTCCAACGCCGTGGAATCTGCGGCCTCCGTGGTGGGGTTGATCCTCCCGTCCTTGGATGGCGCAGCTTGCTCCGGATCTAGGGCCAGAGCGGTTACAGGAGCAATCTCCTAGATGCAGCCAAATGACAGATTTAGGTCATGATCATCGGGGTGACCGGGAGCGGCTACCGCGGTCTCGAATCCGGCGAAGATCAAGTCTCCATGGATGTCCGCTAGTTCAAGCTCTAAAATCTGACCTGATGGCCAGGGGCGTAGCTTTCGATCTGCTCCAGATGGCCAAGCGAATTGGCCCGCAGTTTGAAGCTGCCGAACACGAAGATTTGTCCAGGGAGGAAAGTTTATCCTTGGACGGCGTCATTATTAACAATTGAAGGGGCCATTAAACCCTTTGGCAACAACACAGTGGAACTCTCAATGAAAGCACCAATGTCGATGTCAAAACAGGCAGATCTCGGGTAGGGGGTCCCGAACTGTGCGTCTAAGGTCGATGGTAACAGGAGACAAGGTTTACCCAGGTTCAGGCCCTCTCTATGGAGGTATTACCCTACGTCCTGCTTGACTGATATTGATGAATATGAGTGTTACAAGAGTTGATCTACCTCAAGATCATAATGGCTAAACCCTAGAGGTCTAGCTTGTATGGCTATGTTAGTGAGTGTCCTATCCGGACTAAGTCCTCCTGTTTATATAGACACCGAGAGGATCTAGGGTTACACAAGGTTGGTTAAAAAGAAGGGAATCTAAATATCCGGCCACCAAGCTTGCCTTCCACGCCAAGGAGAGTCCCATCCAGACACGGGTGCAATCTTCGGTCTTCGTATCTTCATAGCCCATCAGTTCGGCCCATGGCTAACAGGCCAGACGCCCGAGGACCCCTTAGTCCAGGACTCCCTCACCAGTCCCATGCTCTAAGCAAATCAAATCAAAATAATTGCAAACAAAACTCCCCTAGTATTGTTGTTAGTTGGAGGCACCCGTTGTTTCGGGCAAGCCATGGATTGATGCTTGTTGGTGGTGGGTGAGTGTAAACTTTACCATTCTACTTGGAAACCGCCTATAATGTGTGTAGCATGGAAGATATCGAGATCTCTCTGTTGTTATGTTGACAATGAAAGTATACCGCTCAAAATATTAATCATATCTATTTCAAAACCAAGCTCTGGCACCTCTACAAATCCCTGCTTCCCTCTGCGAAGGGCCTATCCATTTACTTTTATGTCGAGTCATCATCCTCTTATTAATAAGCACCAGTTGGAGAGCACCGCTATCATTTGCATCCATTACTATTTGTTTACATTGAGTATGACTGTGACTGGATCTCATTTACCATGAATTACAATGTCTAGCCAGTCCTTGATCTTTAAAGGTGCTTTGCATTTATGTTTTGCGGTCTCAGAAAGGGCTAGCGAGATACCATCTTGTTATACCATATCATGATTGTTTTGAGAAAGTGTTGTCATCCGAGATTTGTTATTATTGCTCGCTAGCTAATTATGCCATTGATATGAGTAAACATGAGACCTAAATGTTATTGTGAATATGGTTAGTTCATAATCTTTGCTGAAAACTTGAATATTGGCTTTACATATTTACAATAACAAGAGCAAACTGAGTTTGTAAAAGTTTTTCTTTATCACTTTCAGTTTATCAACTGAATTGCTTGAGGGCACGCAAAGGTTTAAGCTTGGGGGAGTTGATACATCTCCATCGTATCTACTTGTCCAAACACTTTTGCCCTTGTTTTGGACTCTAACTTGCATGATTCGAATGGAACTAACCCGGACTGACGCTGTTTTCAGCAGAATTGCCATGGTGTTATTTTTGTGCAGAAATAAAAGTTCTCGGAATGACCTGAAAATCTACGGAGATTATTTGTGGAATATAAAAAAAATACTGGAAGAAGAATCCACGTCAAGGGGCCTACACCCTGTCCACGAGGGTGGGGGCGCGCCCCCCTGCCTCGTGGGTCCCCTCACGCTCCACCGACCTCAACTCCAACTCCATATATTCGTGTTCAGGGAGAAAAATAAAGGAGAAGGATTCATCGCGTTTTATGATACGGACCCGCCGCCAAGCCCTAAACTCTCTCGGGAGGGCTGATCTGGAGTCTGTTCGGGGCTCCGGAGAGGGGAATCCGTCGCCATCGTCATCATCAACCTTCCTCCATCGCCAATTTCAGGATGCTCACCGTCGTGCGTGAGTAATTCCATCGTAGGATTGCTGGACGGTGATGGGTTGGATGAGATTTATCATGTAATTGAGTTAGTTTTGTTAGGGTTTGATCCCTAGTATCCACTATGTTCTGAGATTGATGTTGCTATGACTTTAATATGCTTAATGCTTTTCACTAGGGCTCGAGTGCCATGATTTCGGATCTGAACCTATTATGTTTTCATCAATATATGAGAGTTCTTGATCCTATCTTGCAAGTCTATAGTCACCTATTATGTGTTATGATCCGTTAACCCCGAAGTGACAATAATCGGGATCATTACCGGTGACGACCGTAGTTTGAGGAGTTCATGTATTCACTATGTGTTAATGCTTTGGTCCGGTACTCTATTAAAAGGAGGCCTTAATATCCCTTAGTTTCCAATAGGACCCCGCTGCCACGGGAGGGTAGGACAAAAGATGTCATGCAAGTTCTTTTCCATAAGCATGTATGACTATATTCGGAATACATGCCTACATTACATTTATGAATTTGACCTAGTTCCGTGTCACCCTATGTTATGACTGTTACAAGATTGATCGCATCCGACATAATTCTCCATCACGGATCCTTTGCCTACGAGCTTTCCATATATTGTTCTTCGCTTATTTACTTTTCCCTTGCTACTGTTACCATCACTATAAAACCCAAAAATATTACTTTTGCTACTTTTTGCCACCGTTACTTTTTGCCACCGTTACCACTACTATCATATTACTTTGCTACTAAATACCTTGCTGCAGATATTAAGTTTCCAGGTGTGGTTGAATTGAAAATTCAGCTACAAATACTTGAGAATATTCTTTAGCTCTCCTTGTGTCGAATCAATAAATTTGGGTAGAATACTCTACCCTCGAAAACTGTTGCGATCCCCTATACTTGTGGGTTATCACCGGTCAGCTATTCGGAGGTTAAAATCTTTTGCGATTTTTTCCACATTATGCGACGGATCGGCCTCCACCCGATCAGGTGTCTACAGTACCCTAGTCCGGATTAACAAATACTAACTAGGGGTTGCACCTACATTTCTATTATCAAACTCCTATGGCTAAGTGAGGGTGATAAAGCCACATAGTCTGATTGCCTGGTTCGTTGCGCTAAACACCTCCTTCAAGGACCAAACTCTTAAATCAAGAGTGTTTAGGTTCCAACCCGAACACCCCAATACTACCTACGTGGGGGCTGAAGCCAATGGCTGGCCAACTCTCAGATTTAATAAAACAGCCGCACAGGAGGCAAAATTTTAAACAAACAACCAGCATTATATTACATATCAGCTTTGTTTCATAATACAAGACGGGATAACATGAATGTCTTCATTCAAAGATAATGTATTTTGCGCACTGGCCCTCTACAATGCGGGATCCCTTCAAGACATCATCAAAATACCGCTCGGGTGTGCGGTGCTCCTTGCCCAAGGGAGGTCCCTCGGTCACGAGCTTGACGGCGTCCATCTTCACCCACTGCACCTTGACACGAGCGAAGGCCATCCGCGCACCTTCGATGCAGACTGACTGTTTAATGGCATCAAGCCGAGGGCAGGCATCGACCAGCCGTTCACGAGCCTGAAGTAGCTGCTGGGTATGGCTTCGGTAGGCCACAAACGGATTATCAAATCTTTCATGGCTGATTCGGCCACCCTATGCAGTTATGTCAGCTGTTTCACCTGATCGCTAAAGGGCACCAGATTTTCTGGCACAAGGTATTGCGACGAGATCAGCTTCTCCATTGAGCTCCCCTCTTCGGCTCGGAAGAACTCCGCAGCATCAGTAACACTGCACGGCAGATCCGCAAACGCTCCTGGAGAAATCAAAATCCGGGTCAGTAAGAGATACCTTTTCTTCACATATTTGCTTTGCATAATAAAGGCCTTACCCGTCGCGATTTTCCTAGCCTCTTGGATTTCCTGGAGGGCGCCCTGGGCTTCAACACGGGCCTCTTGTGCGCTTTGGTGGGCCTTAGCAAGTTCGGACTCTTGGTCCGCAATCTTGCACTCCAAGGACTCGCATTTCTTTACAGCATCCTGGAGCTCCTGCTGGACCTCCCCGACCCTTGCCTCGTGTTTCTCATGGGCAGCTTGTTCCTTTGCCGCTCTCTTCTAGGCCTCGGCCAGCACGCTCTTGAGGGTCTCCATCTCGGTCGCAGCTCCTGCGAAATATCATGATAACATGATCAACACAAACAATTCACATCTTTCTAGATCTGAATAGGCCATTGCATACCTTGCTCGTCCTCTAGTTATTTTTTCACACGACCGAGCTCTTCCTCGGTCGGCTCTAGACTCCGCTTCAGTTTGGAGACTTTGGTAGAATGATAGGTCGCAGCCAGCATCGACGCCTGCTTATTCACATAGACACATATGGTTAAGTCTCCTGCGAAAATTATTTGATCCTCTGCCCGACTTTTCTTTTCGAACACCGGATAGAGTCTTAGGGGCTACCGTCTATATTATGACATTCTTTTTGCATAATTATGTCGCATACCTCAAAGTCTATTAAAAGGCTGGTGCAGGCTTTGGTTAGTCCGTTCTTAACGGACTGAACCCTCTCAACCATCGTACCCATAAGGATACAGTGTTCCTCAACAATGGAAGCACTTTGCAGCGCTTCCACTAGAGTATCCGGTGTCTCTCGATGGACAGACATCACCGGTGGAATAGGTGCACCTCCTTCTTTCGAAGAAGGCTGCTTGCCTGATTCTAGAGCCGTATGGGCCTCCGGAATAGTATTTGGCTAGGGGACGAATTGGATATGGCCCCCATCGCCAGTCTCCAGGGGGATTTGCTCCCCCATGTGTCCGGCGGCCGAGGTATCACCCTCTAGCGCCACCCTGACGACCTCCTGTACCTCTCCCCGGCCTAGGAAGGTCCTTCAGAACAACACCTCGGTGTCGTCCGTGGCCTTCGGAGAGGAGGCCGCCGGAAGTGACCCGCTGTCCATAACCTTTGGATCCAGCGAATTCCCCGAAGATGAGGATCGCTGGGGGCGGGCGTGGGCCGGACGGCAGCGCATGATTCGACATATTAAAACCATGAAGTAAAGAAGTGGGATATATGGGTGTATAAGTGCCTTTGAGTACTTACGATTCGGCCAGGGGCTTCTCCCTGGGGCACCACTCGGAGCTGCTATCAGTGTCCAACGCGGAGTTATCCGCGAGGGAGACCCTTCCCTTCTTGGACGCCTTTGCCTCCAGATCCGTGGAGGCCGTCCTCTTCTTCCTTCCCCCCTCAGGGGAGAGTTTCTTTCTTCCTCCTCCTCATCGTCGTCGGTGGCGGGGGAGGAGTGGGTTTCGGCGTCTTTGGACGTCACGTCCGAAGTACCTTTACGACGAATGCCGCCTCTTCCTGCCTGGCCCTTCTTCATAGCCTTTTTCTCCGGCGCCTGGTAGGGCACCGGAACCAGCATCTTCGTCAGAAGAGGGATAGCTGGGTTTTCAGGCAACGGAGCCGGACACTGGATCCGCTCCGCCTTCTTTATCTAGCTATAAAAAGACAAATGGAGAAACTTAGACATCTTCCTCGAATGCGTAGGAAGAGATACACCTTGAAGTTTGAAGAACTTACCAGATTGGCTAGATGGGTCAAGTCGTATCCGCAGTCCTTAGACGTCTACGGCCATGTCTGATTGGCCTTGAAAAGCACCTTCCAGATATCTTCGTGCGTGGAGCCGAAGAACCGTCGCAAGGTATGGTGCTTGACCAGATCAAACTCCCACAGATGGCAAGTCCGGCTTTGGCAGGGAAGGATCCAGCGAAAAAGCATCACTTGGATCACATTGACGAGCTTGATGTTCTTGTCCACCATGCTCTTGATGCGCGCCTGCAGCGCCGATATCTCATCTGACGACGACCAGTCCATGCCCTTTTTAGCTAGGAGGTAAGCCACATTGGGGGCCCCGACTTGAATTCAGGAGCCGCGGCCCAGGTGGTGTCGTGGGGCTTAGTGGCATAGAACCACTACTTCTGCCACCCCTTGACGGTTTCCACAAAGGTGCGAGTGGGCCATGTGACATTGGATAGTTTGCTCACCATTGCACCTCCGCACTCCACATGTTGACCATCCACCACTTTCGGCTTCACATGGAATATCTTTAGCCATAATCCTAAGTGGGGTGGGATGCTAAGGAAGGCCTCACACACGACAATGAATGCTGAGATGTTGAGGAAAGAATTCGGGGCTAGATCATGGAAATCTAGCCCGTAGTAGAACATAAGTCCACGGACGAAGGGGTGGAGGGGAAATACTAACCCGCGGATGAAGTGGGGGATGAATACCGGGGTGGGGACGTTCTGCCCCTTGGCTGGAAGCCGGTGGGAAATTCCTTGGGCCAAGTACCCTGCTTCCCGGAGCTCCGTGATGTTCCCCTCCGTGACGGAGGAGGCCATCCACTTGCCCTACGTTCTGGATCCAGACATGGTCGGAGTGCTTTGTGGAGGCGGAAAGGATGGAAGCTTGGGCGCTGGAGCTCGAGAACAGATGAGCAGAGAGGAAGAAGGCGTGGGTGAAAGAATGGATCTTTATCATCTTATAAAGGCAGCGAATGTCAAGCGCCTCCCCACTTGCCTTAAAACTCGCCTATTCCCCAAGGGTCATGCGGACGGCGCGGTTGGATTACCCACGCCCGTATTGATGAGAATCCCGCAATAAGGGGACACGATCTTTGCTTTGACAAGACGTGCCAATAAAAACCGCATCTCGAAACATGGAGCAGGAGGCTAAAAAACGGTTCGAAATAATGACCGGGCGGAGACGTGGCATCTCGCTACAAAAGTTGTTAGTAGGTGGGACCCATGAAATATTATACTCTCTACGGTTGAGTGTGGTACTTGTTTTGTAGAGCCGGACATGTTTTCTGTGTTCAAGGACTATTTTGGAGTATTCGGAGGAGGAACCCGCCTTGCAATGCCGAAGACGATCTGCGCACCGGACACAACGTCATTGGAGCCTGGTTCAGGGGCTACTGAGGGAGTCCTGGAGTAAGGGGTCCTCGGGTGTCCGAGCTATGTGACGTGGGCCGGACTGATGGGCCGTGAAGATACAAGACAGAAGACTTCCTCCCGTGTACGGATGTGACTCTCTGTTGCATGGAAGGCAAGCTTGGTGTTCGGATATGAAGATTCCTTCCTCTGTAAACCGACTCTGTACAACCCTAGACCCCTCTGATGTCTATATAAACTAGAGGGTTTAGTCCATAGAGGCAATCACAATCATACAGGCTAGACATCTAGGGTTTAGCCATTATGATCTCGTGGTAGATCAACTCTTGTAATCCTCATATTCATCTAGATCAATCAAGAAGGAAGTAGGGTATTACCTCCATCAAGAGGGCCTGGACCTGGGTAAATATCATGTCCCCCGTCTCTTGTTACCATCGACCTTAGACGCATAGTTCAGGACCCCCTACCCGAGATCCGCCGGTTTTGACACCGACACCCGGCATGGCGATCCTCGGCAATCCAGCCAGATAAGTTTTACCTCTTGTCCGTTAGTGTTCTGTTAGCTATAACTTGTGCATGAGAAAGCCTTGCCACTCTTTTGAGACTTAGGTGCTCCCATCCTTGACTTGAATGTTGCTTCGGTCAGGATGGTCACAGTGGCCTTTGGTAAAAAGAAGTTGGCGGGGGGCTAGTCTTTCTGTTTGTTTCCCGGCAGACGCAGCTCTCTAGCAGACAAAAAGGGTACCGACAGGATAGCCTGCCGGGGAAAACTCGTTTATTTATATTAAAGAGGCATCTCACCTCTGCATGGACATACACATGCACGGGTTCCCGGCAAGGTTCATCTTTTTCATTAATATGCTAATACAAGTACAAGCATTACATAACACAAACATGGACTCGAGAGATTACATTACTTGAATTAAAATTTGGCAAGTGTCGACAGATTTAAGATTGAAAAAAGATAAGTGCTTCGTAATGCCCTTTCTTGTCCCTCTCCGCCTAGGCACGACCGTCAAAGGCGAGCAGGGCAAAAGGAGCGCCTGGGCGGGAGCCTAGCCCGCTCCCCTCGGTCTCCAAGACAGGTAGCCCACGGGAACGGGAGCGCGAGGGAACACCTTGTTGGAGAGCATGGCGGAAGCGGCCCCGTCGACCACTGCCACCCTGGCCAGCAGGACTCGGCAGGGCTAACGAAGCTGCAACCCAATAGAAAGCATAACGGGGTCCAACTGGAGGACTGCTGGAGGAGCCCGGGATCACCACCCACACCTCTGCATCCAACTCCCCGACAAATCACATTGCCGGGGAGGAGATGTGGATGCAGATGATGGTGCTGCCACCTGATGAAGATGGTGTGGGTGGCGATCAGCCGGAGTCAAAGTCGTCGCTCCCCCGCCCACTGCCTCGTCATCGCCGTCACTGTCCTTCTCGTCACTTTCGCTCGAGGAGGAGCTTTCGTCGTCAGTCGAGCTCTCCACGCAGCACCCTAAACGACCTCCCGGGCGCCCGTTAATTTGAACTGGAGAACGTGCCCCTCCGAGAAGCCGTGGGCACGGGCAAAGGTCTTCCACCCATGGTGAAGGTGGATTACATGAGGGGCAAGGAAGTCAATGTCAACCCTCATACCTCCGTTTCCACAACCCCTCAGGTGCAGCCGCAGAGCGCGTGGTTGCTCGAGCTCCATCTCTCGCGCGAAGGGAGTTGGGAGGCAAAGATGACCACACAAGGGCTTGTATAGCCTGATTATTAACTCCCGAGGTTGTTCCCCGACATGGCCTTCCATCGGAGGAGGAGCCGCTGAAGGAGGCGCAGCCAAGGTGCCACCTGGACCTCCTCCTCCTCGAGCGTCGCGACGACCTCGACCTCGCCCCCTTCCTCGTCCCCTCGCGGCCGGTTCCGCCACCGCAGGATCCGGGGGCGGAGGGATGCATAGTCAAGTAGAAGCCCTCGTCGCCGCCGTCGGGACACTGCCGCGCCCTCACCCTCTCACCATGGCTAGAAGAGAAGGGTTACGGAGAAGAAGAAGAAGAAGAAGAAGTGTGTGCAAAGAAGTGTCGCCCTGTCCATTTTTATAGGGGGACTGGGTAGGGGACTGGCTCCTCATACGGGAAATGGCCGCCCGCTCCTCCAATACGGCCTCTCTGCACCCTCTGTGACTCTGAGAGTCGAGGCCGACCCTCTGCTCCAACCATCAGCGCTTGGTTTTCGGCCATGGCACTCCTCCCCGTGCCCTCCACATCCACCAGCTACCACACCCAATGCATGTGGAACATGTGGCAGGTGCGTGCGAAGCAGGAGGCAAGTGGGATGGCAGTTTCCGCCCAAAGATCGTGGGTCAAGGAGAATCCGCATGCCACGGTCGAAGTTCTTCCATGCTACCTCTTTTAGCACTGCGTTGGTTTTCCCCGAAGAGGAAGGGATGATGCAGAAAAGTAGCGTAAGTATTTCCCTCAGTTTTTTAGAACCAAGGTATCAATCCAGTAGGAGACTACGCGCGAGTCCCTCGTACCTGCACAAAAAAAATCCTCGCAACCAACGCAAATAGGGGTTGTCAATCCCTATAAGGCCACTTACGAGAGTGAGATCTGATAGATATGATAAGATAATATTTTTGGTATTTTTATGATAAAGATGCAAAGTAAAATAAAGTCAAAATAAATAACAAAGTAAATAATTAGGTAGTAGGAGATTGATATGATAAAGATAGACCCGGGGGCCATAGGTTTCACTAGTGGCTCCTCTCGAGAGCACAAGTATTCTACGGTGGGTGAACAAATTACTATTGAGCAATTGACAGAATTGAGCGTAGTTATGAGAATATCTAGGTATGATCATGTATATAGGCATCACGTCCGAGACAAGTAGACCGACTCCTGCCTGCATCTACTACTATTACTCCACTCATCGACCGCTATCCAACATGCATCTAGAGTATTAAGTAAAAACAGAGTAACGCCTTAAGCAAGATGACATGATGTAGAGGGATAGACTCATGCAATATGGAGAAAACCCCATCTTGTTATCCTCGATGGCAAAAATACAATACGTGCCTTGCTGCCCTTACTGTCACCGGGAAAGGACACCGCAAGATTGAACCCAAAGCTAAGCACTTCTCCCATTGCAAGAAAGATCAATCTAGTAGGCCAAACCAAACTGATAATTTGAAGAGACTTGCAAAGATAGCCAATCATACATAAAATAATTCAGAGAAGATTCAAATATTATTCATAGATAGACTTAATCATAAACCCACAATTCATCGGTCTCAACAAACACACTGCAAAAATAAGATTGCATCGAATAGATCTCCACAAGAGAGGGGGAGAACATTGTACTGAGATCCAAAAAGAGAGAAGAATCCATCTAGCTACTAACTATGGACCCGTAGGTCTGAAGTAAACTACTCACACTTCATCGGAGAGGCTATGGTGTTGATGTAGAAGCCCTCCGTGATCGATTCCCCCTCCAGCGGAGCTCCGGAACAGGCCCCAAGATGGGATCTCGTGGATATAGAAAGTTACGGCGGTGGAATTAGGGTTTTGGCTCCGTATCTAATCGTTTGGGGGTACGTAGCTATATATAGGAGGAAGAAGTACGTCGGTGGAGCAACAGGGGGCCCACGAGGGTGGAGGGCGCGCCTGGGGGGGGGGGGGCAGGCGCGCCCCCCTACCTCGTGGCCTCCTGTTGATTGGCTTGACGTAGGGTCCAAGTCTCCTGAGTTGTATTCGGTAAGAAAATCACGTTCCCGAAGGTTTCATTCCGTTTGTACACCATTTGATATTCCTTTTCTTCGAAACCCTAAAACAGGCAAAAAACAACAATTCTGGGCTGGGCCTCCGGTTAATAGGTTAGTCCTGAAAATAATATAAAAGTGGATAATAAAGTCCAATAATGTCCAAAACAGTAGATAATATAGCATGGAGCAATCAAAAATTATAGATACGTTGGAGACGTATCAAGCATCCCCAAGCTTAATTCTTGCTCATCCTCGAGTAGGTAAATGATAAAAACAGAATTTTTGAGGCGGAGTGCTACTTGGCATAATTTTAATGTAATTCTTCTTAATTGTGGTATGAATATTGAGATCCGATAGATTCAAGACAAAAGTTCATATTGACATAGAAAATAATAATACTTCAAGCCTACTAACAAAGCAATTATGTCTTCTCAAAATAACATGGCTAAAGAAAGTTATCCCTACAAAATCATATAGTCTGGCTATGCTCTATCTTCACCACACAAAATATTTAAATCATGCACAACCCTGATGACAAGCCAAGCAATGTTTCATACTTTTGACATTCTCAAAACTTTTCCAATCTTCACGCAATACATGAGCGTGAGCCATGGATATAGCACTATAGGTGGAATAGAGTGGTGGTTGTGGAGAAGACAAAAAGGGGAAGATAGTCTCACATCAACTAGGCATATCAACGGGCTATGGAGATGCCCATCAATAGATATCAATGTGAGTGAGTAGGGATTGCCATGCAACGGATGCACTAGAGCTATAAGTATATGAAAGCTCAAAAAGAAACTAAGTGGGTGTGCATCCAACTTGCTTGCTCATGAAGACCTAGGGAAATTTGAGGAAGCCCATCATTGGAATATACAAGCCAAGTTCTATAATGAAAAATTCCCACTAGTATATGAAAGTGATAACATGAGAGACTCTCAACTGTGAAGATCATGATGCTTCTTTGAAGCACAAGTGTGGTAAAAGGATAGTAACATTGTCCCTTCTCTCTTTTTCTCTCATTTTTTTATTTGGGCCTTTTCTCCTTTTTTATGGCCTCTTTTCTTTCTCTTTTTTTTATTTTTTGTCTGGAGTCTCATCCCAACTTGTGGGGGAATCATAGTCTCCATCATCCTTTCCTCACTTGGGACAATGCTCTAATAATGATGATCATCAAACTTTTATTTTTCTTACAACTCAATAATTACAACTCGATACTTAGAACAAGATATGACTCTATATGTATGCAATGATTCATGGGTGACATGTATGGAAGAATTATGAACGGTGGTTTTGCCACAAATACGATGTCAACTACATGATCATGCAAAGCAATATGACAATGATGAAGCATGTCATAATAAACGGAATGGTGGAAAGTTGCATGGCAATATATCTCGGAATGGCTATGGAAATGCCATAATAGGTAGGTATGGTGGCTGTTTAGAGGAAGGTGTATGGTAGTTGTATGATACCGGCAAAAGGTGCGCGGTATTAGAGAGGCTAGCAAAGGTGGAAGGGTGAGAGTGCGTATAATCCATGGACTCAACATTAGTCATAAAGAACTCATATACTTATTGCGAAAATCTACGAGTTATCAAAGCAAAGTATTACGCGCATGCTCCTAGGGGGATAGATTGGTAGGAAAAGACCATTGCTCGTCCCTGACCGCCACTCATAAGGAAGACAATCAATAAATAAATCATGCTCCGACTTCATCACATAACGGTTAACCATACGTGCATGCTATGGGAATCACAAGATTGAACACAAGTATTTCTCAAATTCACAACTACTAAACTAGCATGACTTTAATATCACCATCTCCATGTCTCAAAACAATTATCAAGTATGAAACTTATCATAGTATTCAACACACTCATAAGATAATTTTTTTATTAATCTTGCATACCAAGCATATTAGGATTTTAAGCAAATTACCATGCTATTTAAGACTCTCAAAATAATCTAAGTGAAGCATGAGAGATCAATAGTTTCAATAAAAAAATCCACCAGCATGCTCTAAAAGATATAAGTGAAGCACTAGAGCAAAATTATATAACTCAAAAGATATAAGTGAAGCACATAGAGTATTCTAACAAATTCCAAATCATGTATGGCTCTATCAAAAGGTGTGTACAGCAAGGATGATTGTGGTAAACTAATAAGCAGAGACTCAAATCATACAAGACGCTCCAAGCAAAACACATATCATGTGGTAAATAAAAATATAGCTCCAAGTAAAGTTACCGATAGAAGTAGACGAAAGAGGGGATGCCTTCCGGGGCATCCCCAAGCTTTGGCTTTTAGGTGTCCTTAGATTATCTTGGGGGTGCCATGGGCATACCCAAGCTTAGGCTCTTGCCACTCCTTGTTCCACAATCCATCAAATCTTTACCCAAAACTTGAAAACTTCACAACACAAAACTTAAAGTAGAAAATTTCGTGAGCTCCGTTAGCGAAAGAAAACAAAAGACCACTTCAAGGTACTGTAATGAACTCATTATTTATTTATATGGGTGTTATACCTACTGTATTCCAACTTCTCTATGGTTTATAAACTATTTTACTAGCATTCATCAAAATAAGCAAACAACACACGCAAAACAGAATCTATCAAAAACAGAACAGTCTGTAGTAATATGTAGCTAGCGCAAGATCTAGAACGCCAAAAATTCTAAAATAAATTGATGGACGTGAGGTATTTATATATTAATCATCTGCAAAAAGAATTAACTAAATATAAATTTCCAAATAAAAATGACAGCAGTTCTCGTGAGCGCTAAAGTTTCTGTTTTTTACAGCAAGTTCAACAAGACTTTCCCCAAGTCTTCCCAACGGTTCTACTTGGCACAAACACTAATTAAACACACAAAACACAACCAAAACAGAGGCTAAATAATTTATTTATAACTAATAAGGAGCAAAAAGCAAGGAATAAAAATAAAATTGGGTTGCCTCCCAACAAGCGCTATCATTTAACGCCCCTAGCTAGGCATAACAAGCAAGAATAGATCTAGGTATTGCCATCTTTGGTAGGCAATCCATAAGTGGCTCTCATAATAGATTCATAAGGTAATTTAATTTTCTTTCTAGGAAAGTGTTCCATGCCTTTCCTTAATGGAAATTGTAATCTAATATTTCCTTCCTTCATATCAATAATTGCACCAATCGTTCTAAGGAAAGGTCTACCAAGAATAATAGGACATGAAGGATTGCAATCTATGTCAAGAACAATAAAATATACTGGCAGATAATTCCTATTTGCAACAATAAGAACATCATTAATTCTTCCTATAGGTTTCTTAATAGTGGAATCCGCAAGGTGCAAGTTTAGAGAGCAATCATCAAAATCACGGAAACCTTACAAATCACACAAAGTCTTTGGAATCGTGGAAACACTAGCACCCAAATCACATAAAGCATAGCATTCATTATCTTTCATTTTAATTTTAATAGTTGGTTCCCACTCATCATAAATTTTTCTAGGGATAGAAACTTCCAATTCAAGTTTTTCTTCATAAGATTGCATCAAGGCATCAATGATATGTTTAGTAAACGCTTTATTTTGACTATAAGCATGAGGAGAATTTAGCACAGATTGCAACAAGGAAATACAATCAATCAAAGAGCAATTTTCATAGTTAAATTCCTCGAAATCCATAATAGTGGGTTTAGCAACACCTAGGGTTTTAATTTCTTCAATCCCACTTTTATCAAATTTAGCACCAAGATCAAAAGTTTTAGAATTCTTGGAACGCCTTCTAGGTAAAGGTGGATCATATTCAGTCCCATCATTATCAAGATTCATATTGCAAAACAAATATTTAATAGGGGACACATCAATAACTTTTAGATCTTCATCATTATTTTCATTGGAACTAGAAGAACACGCTTCTATAAAGGCATCTTTCTTAGCACGCACCCTAGCGGTTCTTCTTTTGCACTCGCCAATGGAAATTCTCATGGCTTTGAGAGACTCATTGATATCATGCTTAGGTGGAATAGATCTAAGTTTCAAAGAATCAACATCAAGAGCAATTCTATCAACGTTCCTAGCCAAATCATCAATCTTAAACAATTTTTCTTCAATCATAGCATTAAAATTCTGTCGGTGTACTAGAATAGGGGTACCCTAGTACCCCGAACTTGTGCACGGGCAGTTGCAGCACCCCGCGGCAAAGGCTTGCTGGGTGATCGCCAAGATCCCACAAGGTTCCCTTGGAGCCATCCAAGAACAAAGTATTTAAGCTAAGAAGACAAGACCCCGGCAAAAGGAGCTTGCCGGGAAGGCCAACCAGGGCGCTCCAATGAACTTGCCGCAACGCGCCACGCGCTCCGGCAAGGCAACAAGGCCCCGGCAAGAGGAGCTTGCCGGGAAGACAAACCAAGGTACCTCGAAGCCCGGTGAGCGACAAGCTTCCGGACCCGACAAGATAACAACAGCGGCAAGGCGTTTGCCGCAGCAGGCGGCCACTCTGCGCCCACGCTCCAGCGCATCCACCAACGTGTCGCTCTGGGGGCCTCTCCGGGCGTACGTGGCGGGAGGCTGTGCAGCCAGTGGTGCGCAGTGGCATGCGAAGCTGACAAGATTGCCATCGTGGCGAATGGTGGCGCCCCTAACGGTCCTTTTCTGCACTGTTCGGGCGACTCAGACGGGCATTTAATGCCCTTGTCCCCTGCCGTTAGGGTTAGGTAGGGTGCACTGTGCAAGCAACTGTATCAACTACCTCGCTTTTTACGTTTTTACCCTCCTCTGCGTTGCCACCTGTCGGTGACCCCTTTAGCGTATAAAAGGAGGCCCATGCGCAACGTACGGGAGGTTCGGCTCATAGGTTCGGGGCCTCAGACAGTTTGCTTCGATCCATCCGTAGCCCAGAGAACATCACACTCTCGCTTTGGAGAGCAAGAACACCAGATAATACAACCAGACAAGCAGCAGTAGGAGTGTTATCTCTCCGGAGAGCTCCGAAGCTGGGTAAACTGCTCGTGTGCCTCGCCTCGATCTGCTCTTCGTCCGATCTCCGCCCCCCGCCGAACCGAAAGGGGCCCGATCCGCCGGCCCCATAGGTGTTCGAGGATCAGTTTCCCCGACATCTTTGGCGCGCCAGGTAGGGGTCGTCGAGATTATGTGAACCTGATCCGGTGTTCACACGAGCTAGATCTTCATTCCCTTCATCAACATGCCACCGAAGAAGAAGACTTCGGCGGCAGCCACTCCGTCCACGTCGTTTCCGCCACCGTTGGAGCAAACGGGTGGTGGAGCGGACGCCGGCGGAAGAACAGCCGTCGATGAGGGTGCTCACAGTGCTGCCAAGTCCAAGGACAAGGCTGCACAAACCTCGGCGACTGTACATGTTCCGCGCCACTCTCAGGAGGCGCAAGATCAACAGCACCATGGCGCTCGCAGCACCATGCGCATGATAGACCAAGGCAAAGCTGGCGGATCTCGAGGCGCTCAAGACCAGCATGCATGCCAGCGTGCTAACACGAGCGGGGCACGGTCGCCTGGACGGGATACTGCTCCTTCTAACATAGTTAGAAGTTCGAGCACGTCCCGCTCCTCGCGCCGTCCGCCACTGCCACCCACCACTCCAGCAGAGGCTTTGGCGCGAGCTCAACTTCTCCTAGATTACCCTCCGACGTCGGACAAGATCGACGAATGGAGGGCCACCATTCAGAGTCTCATCGGCTACGCCAACGGCGACACTCCATGGCGGCGGAGCGCGTCGCCGCCGCGGTAGGGTTGCCAGGCGCGAGCCGATGGCGACGAAATGGGTGGAGGTGCAACTACCATCCAATCACCGCCCCGAAGGCCAAGATCGCCGACTCGCCGGATCCACCTCGACAGCGACTCCACTGCATCGTCGGATCCACGAGCTCGTCGCGATCAGCGCCAAGTTCTTCATGATCGACAACAAGAAGATGCTCGAACCCGCATCGAGCGCTGAAGAGAAGCGCGAAGTCAATCCGACAAGCGCGCTGGGCCCTCTGTTGACATGCATGCGCCAGGGGAACCAGGCGATCTGCCGTATGCGCTAGGTTGTCCTGCGTTCACTCGTGAGCTGCGGCAAGTCCAGTGGCCCAGTACAAAGAACTTCAAGCCAGACGTACCGGAGAAGTACGACGGCAAGACGCATCCATCAGAGTTCCTCAGCATCTACACCATTGCGGTGCAAGCTGCCGGGGGACGAGATGACAAGATCCTTGCCAACTACTTCCCGCTGGTGCTCAAGCCCAACGTCAGATCCTGGCTCATGCACTTGCCGGAAAACTCCATATCCTCTTGGGCTGATCTGTGCCATCAGTTTGTCGGCGCCTTCATCGGCAGACACAAGCCTCATGGCCAGGAGAGTGATCTTCATTTGCTCGCCCAGAAGGAAGGAGAGCCCCTGCGCAAGTACATTCAAAGATTCAGCAGTGTGCAGCACAACATCCCAGATGTCCACCCTGCCGCGGTGATCAGCGCATTCCATCAGAATGTGCGAAACCGCAGGATGCGGGAAGAAATGGCAATGTGCAAGATCAGGGACGTCAGTGAGTTATATGTGCTGGCCGACAAGTGTGCGCGTGCTAAGGAAGGGAGGAGACTCCCCGGAGAAAATATAGGAGCGGGGGGATCTGACAGTGAAGATACTGCCCCTGCAAGGAAAAACCGGCGGCGGAACAACAGAAGGAGGAAAGGCAAAGAAGTGCTAGTTGTTGAGCAGTTCGGCAACGGTGGTGGCGCCAAGGAAACCAAAGCTGGTGACTCCGGCAAGGAGGTTGCCGCGGAGGTGGCGGTCGCCGACAAGCAGGACGGCACCAACAAGCAGTATTGCAAGATTCACCGCACCAAGGGCCATGATCTCCAGAACTGTAAGAAAGTCGAGCAGCTTGTTGAGCAACAGAAAGCTGAGTACGAGCGGCGCGACAAGGAGAAGGCCTAGGAAGGAGCTGGTGGGTCCAGCAAGAAACGTCCCGGCCGAGGAGGACGCCGCGGCAAGGCCAAGCAGCGACAAGGAGACAGACCTCCTCGCGGCTGCGACAAGGATGAAGATGACGGCAACGATGAAGATATGGATGATGAGGAGACTGATGAGCAGGAGTTCCAGAAAGCCACAGAGATCCTGTGCGTTGACGGTAGTGCTTCTCTGCATGCCTCGCACCGCCAGCTCAAGCAGTGGGTGCGAGAAGTTAATGCAGCAGAACCACCCATCGAGTCACGCAAGCCTCTGAAATGGTCTAGCACACCTATCATCTTTGATATTGAGGACCACCCTGATCGCATAACCGCGGTCGGGTGTTTGCCGATGTTGGTTTCACCAACAATCTGCAACCTCAAGGAAAAAAAGATGCTAGTTGACGGAGGGGCCGGCTTGAACCTGATCTCCTCCGCGGTGCTCCAGAAACTCCAGATCCCTGACAGCGAGCTCGAAGAGACTGGTACATTTCAAGGAATCAACCCGGGAAGAAGCAAGCCGAAGGGAAAGATCACGTTGCCGGTAACATTTGGCAGTGAGTTGAACTTCAGGACTGAGAGGGTCACGTTTGACGTTGCCGACTTTCCATTACCTTACAATGGAATCCTTGGCCGTCCAGCACTCGCCAAGTTCATGCCAGCCTCTCACTATGCGTACAACATACTGAAAATGCCAGGCCCAATAAGCGTCATCTCTGTCCCTGGCGACAAGAAGGATGCTCTTATCTGTGTCGACAAGATCTACCGAGAAGCAGCAGCCGCAGCAGAACGCAGGACACTTGCCGCTGAAGCTCCCGGGGGGAAGAAGAAGACCAAGTCCGGCAAGAGCTCTGATGCTTACTCCGGCAAGCGCACCTCTTCGGAGTGCTGCGCTACCGTCGAGGACGCACCATCGAGCTCCACTGGCAAGTGTAAGAGGGCAATGGTGGCTCCACCTGAGACCAAGAAGGTGTCCGCCAAGGAGGATGACACTGGTGGTACCTTCACCATCAGCGTCGCTCTTGACCCCAAATAGGAAAGCGCGCTCGTTGCTTTCCTGCGGGCGAATATCGACGTGTTTGCGTGGCAACCGTCTGATATCCCCGGTGTTCCCAGGAAAGTAATTGAGCACCACCTTGCCGTCTGTCCTCATGCGCGGCCCGTCAAGCAGAGAGTCAGGAAGCAGGCAGTGGAGCGCCAAGAATTCATAGCAGAAGAAATCAAGAAGTTGGAAGCAGCAGGCCTTGTCAGAGGAGTACTCCATCCCACGTGGTTGGCCAATCCTGTTGTTGTGCGCAAGGCTAACGGGAAATGGAGACTTTGTATTGACTTCACTGATGTTAATAAAGCTTGTCCCAAAGACCCATTTCCCTTGCCACATATTGACAAGATTGTTGACTCCACGGCCGAATGTGATTTGCTTTCATTTCTTGATGCATACTCAGGATACCATCAGATCTTCATGGCAGAAGAAGATGAAGAGAAAACCGCATTTATCACCCCGTGTGGCACCTACTGCTTCGTACGGATGCCTTTCGGTTTGAAAAATGCTGGTTCAACATTCGCAAGGGTAGTCCACCACGCTTTTGAACCGCAGATGCACAGAAATGTGGAAGCCTACATGGATGACATAGTGGTCAAGAGCAAGAACAGGGTGACCCTAATTCAAGATTTAGACGAGACATTTGCAAACCTGCGCAAGATCAACCTCAAGCTCAACCCCGAGAAGTGTGTGTTTGGAGTGCCCTCCGGCAAGCTTCTCGGGTTCTTCGTGTCTCAGCGGGGAATTGAAGCCAATCCCGACAAGATCAAGGCCATTGAGCAGATCGAAGCACCAAAGCGCATCAAGGATGTACGAAGACTTGCCGGTTGCGTGGCTGCTCTCAACAGGTTTATCTCTAGATCTGCTGAATGCGCCCTGCCATTTTTCAAAATTTTGAAGAAGGTAGGTCCAATGAAATGGACTCCGGAGGCGGAGGCTGCGTTGCAGGACTTGAAGAGATACCTGTCCTCCACTCCAACACTTGTCGCACCTAAGCCGCAAGAGAAGTTGTTGCTGTATATAGCGGCAACCAATCAAGTGGTTAGTGTTGCGTTAGTGGCGGAGAGAGAGGCAGATGATGAGCCGGCAACCATGGCAGATGCATCCAGCGACAAGCAGGGGGCTTCGCCGACAAGCTCTGGTCCCGACAAAGATGGATCTGCGCAGGAGCACGACAAGATGCAGAAAAGAATGGTGCAGCGCCCAGTTTACTTTGTCAGTTCCCTTCTGCAGGGGGCTAGATCAAGGTACTCTGGTGTGTAGAAGTTGCTTTTCGGCCTCCTCATGGCCTCGAGAAAGCTGCGCCATTACTTCCAAGCACATGAGATCACAGTCGTCACTCGCTTTCCGTTGAAGAGGATACTGCAAAATCCAGAGGCAACAGGCAGGATTGTCGAGTGGGCGCTGGAACTGTCAAGTTTTGGCCTCAAGTTTGAGAGCACCTCAACTATCCAAAGCAGAGCATTGGCAGAGTTCGTAGCAGAGTGGACGCCAACCCCAGATGAAGAAATTTCAGAAACGAGCATCCCCGTCAAAGAAGCACGCAAAGAGTGGCTGATGTACTTTGATGGTGCCTTCTCGCTACAAGGCGCCGATGCAGGCGTGCTGCTTGTCGCACCCACCGGAGAGCACCTCAAGTACGTAGTCCAGATGCACTTTCCCAAAGAGCAAGCAACCAACAATACTGCAGAGTATGAAGGATTACTTGTCGGTCTTAGAATCGCAGCAGACCTTGGGATTAAGAAGCTCATTGTCAGGGGTGACTCACAGCTTGTCGTCCGCCAAATGAATAAGAACTACCAGAGTCCGTTGATGGAAGCGTATGTCGATGAAGTGAGGAAGCTAGAAGAGCACTTTGACAGCCTACAAATGGAGCATATCCCAAGAGCTTAGAATGATATTGCTGACGATCTGTCAAAATGCGCCGCACTAAAGTTACCTGTGGAACCAGGGATTTTTGTGCTCAAGTTGACTCAACCTTCCGTAACACCATCAACTGGACAAAGCAAGAAGAGGAAGTTGATTTCTGGTGACTACTTTCCGGCAGAGCTCCCCGAAGCCGCCGCCAAGAAAGTCCCCAAAATCAACACCAAGAATGCTGAGGGGCAGTGTGCTCCGGCAAGCCTCATGGTTTGTTCCGTTGAAGCAGACGCTCCCGACAAATTTTGCTCTGGCAAGCTTGCCGGGGAACATCAAGCTCCGGCGGGGCCGCAAGTCCTTACCGTAGAAGCGGATGTTCCCACAGCAGCAGATATGCCTTTAGTCCTTGTTGTCGAGCCGCAAGCTCCAGCATGGGCACAGCAGATTGTCCATTTCCTTCAGACAGGAGAACTTCCCGAAGAGCAAGAAGAAGCGGAAAGAGTAGCCCGGCAGTCAAGTATGTACCAGTTTGTCGATAGCATACTGTACAGAAGAAGACTCAACGGTGTGAAATTGAAGTGTATTCGCCGGGAAGATGGACAAAAGTTGTTGGCGGAGATACATGGAGGCATATGTGGCCACCACATCGGTGCAAGAGCACTTGCCGGCAAAGCTTTCCGGCAAGGTTTCTTTTGGCCGACAGCCCTCCAGGATGCAACTGCACAAGTAACCAAGTGTGAAGCGTGCCAGTTCCACTCCAAACAGATACACCAGCCAGCTCAAGCTCTCCAGACGATCCCTTTATCCTGGCCATTTTCGGTCTGGGGGCTCGATATCATCGGCCCCTTCCCCCGAGCTGTCGGGGGCTTTGAGGACTTGTATGTCGCAATCGACAAGTTCACAAAGTGGCCGGAAGTGCAGCCAGTGAGGAAGGTGATAGCACAGTCAGTAGTCAAGTTCTTCAGGTCAATTGTTTGCCGTTTCGGGATCCCTAACAGGATCATCACCGACAACGGTACGCAATTCACGAGTCGCACCTTCATGCAGTACGTCCAAGACCTTGGCGCCAAGGTCTGCTTCGCTTCTGTTGCTCATCCGAGAAGCAACGGTCAAGCAGAGAGGGCAAATGCTGAAGTGCTGCGCGGGCTCAAGACCAGAACTTTCGACAGGCTGCACAAGTGCGGAAGAAACTGGATCGAGGAGCTGCCCGTGGTCCTTTGGTCGATCAGAACAACGCCAAATCGAGCCACTGGCCAGACACCTTTCGCTCTAGTCTACGGAGCGGAGGCAGTTCTCCCCACGGAACTCGTATACGGATCACCTCGAGTGCTCGCTTATGATGAGCTTGAGCAAGAACAGCCGCGGCAAGACGACGCGCTGCTCCTTGAGGAAGACCATCTTCAGGCTGTTGTACGAGCTGCTCGATACCAGCAAGCTTTGCGCCGCTATCATAGCCGCAAAGTTAAAGCGAGAAGCTTCGAGGAAGGCGACCTTGTTCTTCAGCGCGTTCAATCTGCCAAGAATTCCAACAAGTTGACGCCGAAGTGGGAAGGCCCTTATCGGGTGAGACGAGTCACAAGGCCTGGCGTTGTCCGCCTTGAGACCGAAGATGGCATTCCAGTGAGCAACTCCTGGAACATAGAACATCTTCATAAGTTTTTCCCATAAGGCACGGTTGCCGGAACCCGTTCCATCAACCACCTTTTGTACAAGTCTTGCCGTTGTTGCATGTAATCCTTTGTACAAAGCCGGGCGCAAATCCCGTGCATAAGTAAAACCCCATGTGCTCCGCACAGCTTGTCCATTTCATGCATTAGTTCCTTTCTTGCATGTGATTATCTGACATTTTGTGCAGCACTTGCATCCGGTAAGCAGTAACGAGCCGAAGAGCTCCATATTATTATTTTCTCTTCTTTCTTTTTCTTTTAAAAGGAAAAGAAGGTTCTCTCGCACACAAGTTTGCCGGGGGGGAGGAGAAGATTGTGGTATGGGCAAGGCGTCGTTCAAGCAAAGACTTGCCTTACCGGGAAGCAAATGATAGAAAAGCTAAGTTGCCAGAGTTTGAGCAATCAGTTTTTAAATTTTTAGAGTTATCTTGCTCGAACGACCCTGCTTTGTATGGAAAACCTGTGCGCGGAGGAACCAACTCGTGGCTAGTTGCGCCCTCACTTTGTTTCGAGTCTGCTCAACAGCTTGAGTGTGCTGCATCTAGTCGCAACAAAGTTTTTGTCGGAAGCAGCGCCGCCAGCAGGCTGCTGAAGTTCCGCACTCAGCGCTCGCGGCTCGGGCGCTTGCGCGGACAAGTTCCCTAGAAGCGTAGGGTAAAAGCATACAAAGGAAGGAATCTAGTAGAGGAAATAACATTGCAATTGATAACAGAACTAAAGTTATATTACAAGATAACTTGTCGCAACTCTAATAGACTGTTTTCATAACATGATTAGCAGCGACAAGGGAAAAGAAGAAATGGGCGGCCTAATCTACGCGTCCGCCCTCGACTCTCTTAATCTCACTCACCTTGTCCACGATGGGTGCGACAAGGGCCTTGAGTGCGTCCAGATCGGCGTCAGGCGGCAAGGACCTGAGGATGTTGGTGAAGTTGAGGCCTGGATTGCGGAAGGCCACCTTCATCAGCACTTTCTGGAGAACCCCGGCGCAGATTTTGCGCGACTCGTCGGCCAGCTGCTTCGGGATCCTTTCCCGGAGCCGCTGGAGTGCCGTCGCCACGCCCTTGAAGAATAGGCTGAGCTTGGCGCTGGGTTGAAGGCTCTCGTCGGAAGGATATCCAAAGTCCTCCATCCCCAGCTGCGCCAGCTCCTCGTTGATGACGGCGGCAGTGTTCACCAGACCCTCGGTCCAGTGCTCCACTGTGTCCCTGAACGAGTTCTGGGTAACTGCAATGCTCTCCAGCAACGCCGCGTCAGCCTTGACCTTCTTCGCCAAGGTCTTCTCCCGCTCCTTGGCGGCCTCCAGTGTCTGCGTCAGCGTGGCCAGCTTCAGCTCCAGGCCTGCTTTGGAATCCTTGGCGGCTCTGAGCTCCTTGCCCCTCTCAGTGAGAAGGCCTTGCAGCTCACCGTGTGCGGCAGCATCCTTCTCGCGCTCACGCTTGAGCGCGGCAAGCTCCTCGCCGCTCTTCCCAATATCGGCCTCCAGCCGCTCCACCTTCTCCTCTAGCTCTTTCTTGGCGGCCTCTGCTGTTGCCGCGGCATCTTTTGCCTCCTTGAGCACCCTGCCAAGTGCTCGCTCGCGCTCGGCGAGCTCTTCCTCATAGCTGTCGAGGTGGGCCTTCCGCTGCACTAGCTCGCCTTCCCGCGCGGACTGCTTCTCGGCAGCAAGCCTTTGTTCCTCCTCAGCCTCGGCCTTCTCGAGAAGAAAGGTCGTGCGCTCCTCGTCTACTCGCTCCCGCTCCTGCGCCAGGGATCGAAGAGCTTCTTGATTTTGTCCCCGGAGCTCCTCCGCACGCTTCTCCATGTCAACTCCCGCCTTCGTGACAAGCGCTTCCCGGGAAGCCATCTTGGCTTGCCGGGTGCGGTAGAGTGACAGCAGCTTCCGTAGTAGCTGCTCCTCCTCAGGCTCGCCGCTGCTGCTGCCGGGCGCGTCAACTAATGACAGCCCAGCAGAGGCGAGCACCTCCCCGTCAAAAATCTCCCCCTCGACTGGCGCCCTGGAGCTCGACGTCCAGGGTAGCTTGATGAAGATGTTGTCACCGGCCTGCAAGTAGGCGCCGGGCTGGGGCTCCTCGGAGCCCGGCTCCGCGGAAGCGGCAGAGGGTTCGTCGGTCGGTGCAGCACCCGGCGCTCCTGCGGCCTCAGGGTCGTCAGTACGATTGCCCGATCCCTCGCCGGCTTCCGCAGCAGCAGCCCCAGCGGCCTCCTCGCCGGCGGTCTCATCAGCACCGGCACCTTCCTCGCCGGCGCCCTCTGTCTCCATTGGCTCAGCCGAAGATGGGTCTGAAGAACGAAGAAGGGAGGAAAATCAATCAAAAATTCAAGGAAAGAAAAACAGAAGAAGCAGAACCCAAGGGAAAGTTTTTGGGCAAGTGGATTACCTGCGCCAAGATCTTCAGTTGCGGCCTCGGTCGCCGCAGGATCAGCAGTGCCGTCCCTTGTCGGAGAGTCCCCCCTTGCCGGAGAGCGCTCTCTTGCCGGGGACTCCTCCCTTGGCGGCGCAGTCGAAGCAGGTGGCACTTCGGGACTGGCCTCCGGGCGCTCCTGATGAGGCTGCTCTGCTCCTGCACAAGTCAACAAGCAAGATATCAGCGAAGGAAAAAGCACTCAAGCGCGCCCGGCAGCAGAAGGTTAAACTATGAACTTACGCTGGGGGCTGCTTTGAGGAGTGATCGCCGGGTCCGTCAAGGTGATCTCGGACCCACCACCTATCGACAAGGTGGGGTCATCTTCGATGACGATCACCGCGGCCTTGGCCCTCTTCGCCGCTCTCTGGGCCAGTGTTCTGAAAAGAAAGGAGTCTAGATTGGAGCAAGTCAGATACAAGATATAAACAGCAAGATTAAAGGATTATAAGGGCACCAAAGAAACTCACTCTTCTTCCACCTCATCGGAGCTGAGCGCGGAAAGATCGAAGTCCGGCCCTCCTCCGGTGCGGCAAGGTGGAGGAGTAGGATCCCTTGCCCGCTTGGCGGGGGTGGCGGCAGTGGCCCGGGAAGATCCCGCTCCAGTTGCTGTTGTTGCATGAGGCGCTCCCGCGGCAACATTGCTTGCCACGGTAGAGCGCGTCGCGTGGCTCGATGGCCGTGGAGCCGGCTGCCGCCCTGCTGCGTCCCCGGCCCTGCGAAGGCGCCTCCTTGGTGGGGCCGGGGGCTCCGCCTGCGGCAAGCTCTCTGAAGGTTCAGCCTCCTCCTCGCCGGCCTCCCTCGACTCGGCTTCAGAACCGGCAGGCTCCTCCTCGCCCATGAACTCTGCGCGTTCGGCAAGGTTTGCCGCCTCTGCAGCCTCCGCCTCCTCCACAGTAAACCCAAACACACCCGCAGCAGCTGCGGCCGTAGCCTCTTCTGCCCTAGTAGCAATGAGCTGCAGCTCCTCGTCGGTGGTGTCACGGGTGAGGCTCTTCTGCTCGTCGGCGCGGACCGGCAATTCCTCCAAGGTGTCGAAGAACGCTCGCACAACGTCGTCCGCAGGCTCTTGCCAAGTTGGGACGATGCCGTGTGAATCGCACAACGGCATCATGGCGCGGATCCGGTCAAGCGAAGAGTTATTGCACAAATGAACTACGCACCTCGGCAGTGTGAATGGGTGCTGGGGGTCGCGTTTGAATAACTCCAAGAGCATTGCATCCAACTCCAAGACAGTGAAGTTGTAGTTGAGGCCCGGCCGCAGCCTCATGATGTCCGCCGAATTCTTAAATTCCCAGGCGGGCCTCCTCCTCTCCTGCAGGGGGGCAATGGGGCAGCGGAGGAAATCTGCCCCGACAGCACCTACGGTGAGCCCGGCAAGCCTGAGGCGAAGAATCCTAGTGATGGCTATCTTCAGCCTCTCGTCTTCCGGGGCCACGTTGCTCCAGTCATTGCCGCGCACTATTGGAGTTTGGCGCACGGCGGTGAAGGGCTGCGGATCCTCCTCGACGATCCAACACCACTCCGCTCTCCACTCCTCCCACTTGCTGTGGAGCTCACCCTCCAAGTATGCATCTTTCTTGCCGACTCTCAAGATCCAAGCAATCCCTCCGGCAAGCGGCTCTCCTCTCTCTACCCGAGGCATGAAATAATGGCGGAAAAGGGCTACACTAGGGTGGACTCCGACAAAGTTTTCACACAAGTGTGCGAAAACTGCCATGGTCAAGACAGCATTGGGGGTGAAGTCAAGGAGGCGGAGGCCATACGTGTTCATAATGTCACAAAAGAACTCCAGAAGGGCGGGAAGAGCCCGCAGTAGAAGAATAGCGGGAAGAACGAGTACCCATTTGGAGCAAACTCCGAGGCAGCGGCCGGGAGTACCCTCGTGCGCGGATGCGCATGCGTCTCCGTCGCCCAAAAGAGGTAGAAGTACTCCCTCAGCTCCTGCACGCCGAGCTGGGGGGTGAAGATCGCCCGCTCCTTCCGCAGCGCCGCGAGCCGCTGCGCCTCGGCCGACTTCACGCCCTTTCCCTTGTCGGCTTTCGGGGCCATGGCGGAGGTGGTGGAGAAGGTCGACGGCGTGGTGATGCTGGTGGCAATGGGGGGGCGGAGCGCTGCTCTCTCGGCTTCGAGAAGAAGGGGGGAGCGGCGGAGTTTGTGAAGAAGGAGTAGCAGCAACCAGCGAGGGGGAACGAACTGCCCCTGTTTCCTCTGCTTATAAAGAGGGACGGGGCGGACGTTTCGCCCTTCCTAATAAACAACCACCCACGATCTCCCCCAAGATGCCGCATTCAACGCGTGCCATTATGGGGGAGCGCGGTGGATACAGAGCGAGATTTGGTGTAGCCCAGCCCGCATGTGTCCGTGCCCTGTCTTGGGCCTGGCCCAACAGCGCTCGGCACCGTGTCTGGCCCAGGCCCGGGGGCTCCTGTCGGTGTACTAGAATAGGGGTACCCTAGTACCCCGAACTTGTGCACGCCGGGTGATCGCCAAGATCCCCCAAGGTTCCCTTGGAGCCATCCAAGAACAAAGTATTTAAGCTAAGAAGACAAGACCCCGGCAAGAGGAGCTTGCCGGGAAGGCCAACCAGGGCGCTCCAATGAACTTGCCGCAACGCGCCACGCGCTCCGGCAAGGCAACAAGGCCCCGGCAAGAGGAGCTTGCCGGGAAGACAAACCAAGGTACCTCGAAGCCCGGTGAGCGACAAGCTTCCGAACCCGACAAGATAACAACAGCGGCAAGGCGTTTGCCGCGGCAGGCGGCCACTCTGCGCCCACGCTCCAGCGCATCCACCAACGTGTCGCTCTGGGGGCCTCTCCGGGCGTATGTGGCGGGAGGCTGTGCAGCCAGTGGTGCGCAGTGGCATGCGAAGCTGACAAGATTGCCATCGTGGCGAACGGTGGCGCCCCTAACGGTCCTTTTCTGCACTGTTCGGGCGACTCAGACAGGCATTTAATGCCCTTGTCCCCTGCCATCAGGGTTAGGTAGGGTGCACTGTGCAAGCAACTGTATCAACTACCTCGCTTTTTACGTTTTTACCCTCCTCTGCGTTGCCACCTGTCGGTGACCCCTTTAGCGTATAAAAGGAGGCCCATGCGCAACGTAGGGGAGGTTCGGCTCATAGGTTCGGGGCCTCAGACAGTTTTCTTCGATCCATCCGTAGCCCAGAGAACATCACACTCTCGCTTTGGAGAGCAAGAACACCAGATAATACAACCAGACAAGCAGCAGTAGGAGTGTTATCTCTCCGGAGAGCTCCGAAGCTGGGTAAACTGCTCGTGTGCCTCGCCTCGATCTGCTCTTTGTGCGATCTCCGCCCCCGCCGAACCGAAAGGGGCCCGGTCCGCCGGCCCCATAGGTGTTCGAGGATCAGTTTCCCCGACAAATTCTTTTGCGAAGTAATAAATTCTTTAATATTAGAATCAAAATCAGAGTGCATCTTATTATAATTTCCATAAGAATTGTTGTAGGAATTACCATAATTATTAGAGGGATTACTAGGATAAGGCCTAGGATTGAAATTTCCTCTATACGCGTTGTTACCAAAATTGTTCCTGCCAACAAAATTCACATCCATAGATTCATTACTATTCTCAATCAAAGTAGACAAGGGCATACCATTAGGATCAGAAGAAACACTCTTATTAGCAAATAATTTCATAAGTTCATCCATCTTTCCACTCAAAACATTAATTTCTTCTATCACATGCACCTTTTTATTAGTAGATCTTTCAGTATGCCATTGAGAATAATTAACCATAATATTATCTAGGAGTTTAGTAGCTTCTCCTAAAGTGATTTCCATAAAAGTGCCTCCCGCAGCCGAATCTAAAAGATTTCTAGAAGCAAAATTCAATCCGGCATAAATTTTTTGTATAATCATCCACAAATTTAAACCATGAGTAGGACAATTACGTATCATTAATTTCATTCTCTCCCAAGCTTGTGCAACATGTTCATGATCAAGTTGCTTAAAGTTCATAATATTGTTTCTAAGAGAGATGATTTTAGTGGGAGGAAAATACTTAGAGATAAAAGCATCTTTGCACTTTTTCCATGAATAAATACTATTTTTAGGCAAAGACGAAAACCAAGCTTTAGCACGATCTCTAAGCGAAAAAGGAAATAGCTTCAATTTAACAATATCATTATCCACATCTTTCTTCTTTTGCATGTCACACAAATCAACGAAGCTATTTATATGGGTAGCGGCATCTTCACTAGGAAGGCCGGAGAACGGATCTTTCATAACAAGATTCAACAAAGCAGTATTAATTTCACAAGATTCAGCATCGGTAAGAGGAGCAATCGGAGTGCTAATAAAATCGTTGTTGTTGGTATTGGTGAAGTCACACAATTTAGTATTATCTTGAGCCATCGCGACAAACAAGCAAACTAACACACAAGCAAACAAAAAGCAAGCGGGCAAAAAGAGGCGAATAGAGGGAGGATAGAGATAGAGAGAGGGCGAATAAAACGGCAAGGGTGAAGTGGGGGAGAGGAAAACGAGAGGCAAATGGCAAATAATGTAATGCGGGAGATAAGGGTATGTGATGGGTACTTGGTATGTTTGACTTTTGCATAGACCTTCCCGGCAATGGCGCCAGAAATCCTTCTTGCTACCTCTTTTAGCACTGCGTTGGTTTTCCTCGACGAGGAAGGGATGATGCAGCAAAGTAGCGTAAGTATTTCCCTCAGTTTTTGAGAACCAAGGTATCAATCCAGTAGGAGGATACGCGCGAGTCCCTCGTACCTGCACAAAACAAATAAATCCTCACAACCAACGCAAATAGGGGTTGTCAATCCCTATAAGGCCACTTATGAGAGTGAGATCTGATAGATATGATAAGATAATATTTTTGGTATTTTTATGATAAAGATGCAAAGTAAAATAAAGGTAAAATAAATAGCAAAGTAAATAATTAAGTAGTAGGAGATTGATATGATAAAGATAGCTAATTTTTTTTAAATAATACATTTTTTTATTAATTTGCACAAATATTATGCTCAAAAAATAATTTTTGAAAATAATACACCGTCGGCCCGCAGCAGGCCGAGTGGACCTAGTCGGCCCACATCAGGCCGACTGAGTCCCTATCGGCTAGCTGCTGGCCGATTGGCCTGTCGGTCACCAGTTGAGGTCCAGTCGGCCAGTAGTGGGCCGACAGAGCCTAATTGGCCTGCTGTGGGCTGACAGCGACTAATTGGCCAGTTGCGGGCCGACAGGGACTAATTGGCCTTCTGTGGGCTGACTGGTGCATGGCACCATTTTTTTCCCGAATGCTCCCTGGATTTTTTTATAAACTATGGCTTATTTCGTGCAACCCTTTGCCCGTAATATTTTCCCGCCATATGTTCGCGCCAACTCTTTCCCGCCATATGTTCGCGCCAACTCTTTCCCGCCATATGTTCGCGCCAACTCTTTCCCGCCACCCGTTTCCCGCCATATGTTCGCGCCAGCTCTTTCCCGCCACCCGTTTCCCGCCAATCGTTTCCCGCCACCCGTTTCCCGCCAATCGTTTCCCGCCATACCGCAGTCGTTCTTTCCCGCCATTTTCTCATCCCTACCTATAAAACCCCCTTCAGACAGAGGAGGATAAGCATTCCAGTGTAGTGTAGTTGAGATGTCCCATTATCCTTTTGATCGTAGTTTTCACCCTGAGATGAGCAGGACTCTTCTGAGGCTAGCTACCGATTTCAGGATGGACAATAGGATAGTTCCATGGGACGAACTCATCGGTAGTGACACCATAATGAATGAGTTGGCTCATGAATTACGTATGTCTGGGTGGCCTGAAAGGACCTATGATGAGGTACGTATAGAACTTCTTAGGTTTCATGCAAGGTGGAAGAAGGTAGTGGAGACGGAGAGTGAAACTTTCAGAAGGACTGCAGAAAAGCATCCATTTTTATGACTAAGGAGAGCGAGGACGAAGATGATATCTTCATGCCACCGCTTCCGGGTTCTGCATCGTCAAAGAGCAAGAGTTTTGCAGCGTCCAAGGGCAAGAGTACTGCATCCTCGAAGGGCAAGAGTTCTGCATCGTCCAAGGGTAAGAGTTCTGCATCCTCGAAGGGCAAGAGTTCTGCATCGACGGAGGATGACGATGATGACTTCATGTAGTTTTTATGATGTATGTTGTAAGTTTAGTCGTATGTATCGTTAATTTAGATGTAGTTCTATCTAGTTGTTTATACTGTCTTGTTGTACGAGCATTATGTTCTATCTAAATATGATGTTGTAGTTCGGATAACAGAGTACTAAAATAGAGTAGGCATATGTCTCATACATAAGTACATAGTCATTTGTCTCATACATAGAATAGACATAAGTCTCATACATAAGTAGATGGTCATGTCTCTACTGATAGATGGAAGCGTCAGTGATGACATCTGGCCTGGCGGGGAGGCGGATCTGGAAGCGGCAACCATCCGAACCTGTTAGGTGGCCTAATGTTACGAGGAGGAATTTCAGACTCTCCCTGGTCATGCTGTGTATCCTGTGTGGGGCCTGGTGGAGGAGTCGAATACATGTTCATCCACTGGGTGTGCTGCGACATCTAAGCATGTATGTTCTCCTCGGGATGTTGATCACTCCCCCACGTATCATGTGATGCTGACATAGACGCATGATATCCGTAGTCTCCTGCACGATGGAACGTTTAGTCATGAAGAATGAGGTCGCCTCAATTAATATTGAAAACAATAAAAATGAAGACACTTACCTGCTGGTTGTGACAGTTGCTCTAGCTGAAACACGAAGCTCGACGAGGGACCGTGCTGCTGTGGCGGTGGAGAAAACATGAAGCTCGACAAGGGACCGTGTTGCTGTGGCTGTGGAGAAAACACGAAGCTCGACGTGGGACCATATTGTTGTGGTTGTGTCGGGGAAACTGATCCTCGAACACCTATGGGGCCGGCGGACCGGGCCCCTTTCGGTTCGGCGGGGGGCGGAGATCGCACAAAGAGCAGATCGAGGCGAGGCACACGAGCAGTTTACCCAGCTTCGGAGCTCTCCGGAGAGATAACACTCCTACTGCTGCTTGTCTGGTTGTATTATCTGGTGTTCTTGCTCTCCAAAGCGAGAGTGTGATGTTCTCTGGGCTACGGATGGATCGAAGCAAACTGTCTGAGGCCCCGAACCTATGAGCCGAACCTCCCCTACATTGCGCATGGGCCTCCTTTTATACGCTAAAGGGGTCACCGACAGGTGGCAACGCAGAGGAGGGTAAAAACGTAAAAAGCGAGGTAGTTGATACAGTTGCTTGCACAGTGCACCCTACCTAACCCTGACGGCAGGGGACAAGGGCATTAAATGCCCGTCTGAGTCACCCGAACAGTGCAGAAAAGGACCGTTAGGGGCGCCACTGTTCGCCACGATGGCAATCCTGTCAGCTTCGCATGCCACTGCGCACCACTGGCTGCACAGCCTCCCGCCACGTACGCCCGGAGAGGCCCCCAGAGCGACACGTTGGTGGATGCGCTGGAGCGTGGGCGCAGAGTGGCCGCCTGCGGCGGCAAACGCCTTGCCGATGTTGTTATCTTGTCGGGTCCGGAAGCTTGTCGCTCACAGGGCTTCGAGGTACCTTGGTTTGTCTTCCCGGCAAGCTCCTCTTGCCGGGGCCTTGTTGCCTTGCCGGAGCGCGTGGCGCGTTGCGGCAAGTTCATTGGAGCGCCCTGGTTGGCCTTCCCGGCAAGCTCCTCTTGCCGGGGTCTTGTCTTCTTAGCTTAAATACTTTGTTCTTGGATGGCTCCAAGGGAACCTTGGGGGATCTTGGCGATCACCCGGCAAGCCTTTGCCGCGGGGTGCTGCAACTGCCCGTGCACCAGTTCGGGGTACTAGGGTACCCCTATTCTAGTACACCGACAGGAGCCCCCGGGCCTAGGCCAGACACGGTGCCGAGCGCTGTTGGGCCAGGCCCAAGACAGGGCACGGGCACATGCGGGCTGGGCTACACCAAATCTCGCTCCGTATCCACCGCGCTCCCCCATAACGGCACGCGTTGAATGCGGCATCGTGGGGGAGATCATGGGTGGTTTTCTATTAGGAAGGGCGAAACGTCCGCCCCGTCCCTCTTTATAAGCAGAGGAAACAGGGGCAGTTCGTTCCCCCTCGCTGGTTGCTGCTACTCCTTCTTCACAAACTCCGCCGCTCCCCCCTTCTTCTCGAAGCCGAGAGAGCA
>NC_041382.1:598699776-598732574 GCF_002162155.2 Triticum dicoccoides | reverse complement strand
CATTGCCACCAGCATCACCACGCCGTCGACCTTCTCCACCACCTCCGCCATGGCCCCGAAAGCCGACAAGGGAAAGGGCGTGAAGTCGGCCGAGGCGCAGCGGCTCGCGGCGCTGCAGAAGGAGCGGGCGATCTTCACCCCCCAGCTCGGCGTGCAGGAGCTGAGGGAGTACTTCTACCTCTTTTGGGCGACGGAGACGCGTGCGCATCCGCGCACGAGGGTACTCCCGGTCGCTGCCTCGATGTCGGCTCCAAATGGGTACCCGTTCTTCCCGCTATTCTTCTACTGCGGGCTCTACCCGCCCTTCTCGGAGTTCTTTTGTGACATTATGAACACGTATGGCTTCCGCCTCCTTGACTTCACCCCCAATGCTGTCTTGACCATGGCAGTTTTCGCACACTTGTGCGAAAACTTTGTCGGAGTCCACCCTACTGTAGCCCTTTTCCGCCATTATTTCATGCCTCGGGTAGAGAGAGGAGAGCCGCTTGCCGGAGGGATTGCTTGGATCTCGAGAGTCGGCAAGAAAGATGCGTACTTGGAGGGTGAGCTCCGCAGCAAGTGGGAGGAGTGGAGAGCGGAGTGGTGTTGGATCGTCGAGGAGGATCCGCAGCCCTTCACCGCCGTGCGCCAAACTCCAATAGTGCGCGGCAATGACTGGAGCAACGTGGCCCCGGAAGACGAGAGGCTGAAGATCGCCATCACTAGGATTCTTCGCCTCAGGCTTGCCGGGCTCACCGTAGGTGCTGTCGGGGCAGATTTCCTCCGCCACCGCATTGCCCCCCTGCAGGAGAGGAGGAGGCCCGCCTGGGAATTTAAGAATTCGGCGGACATCATGAGGCTGCGGCCGGGCCTCAACTACAACTTCACTGTCTTGGAGTTGGATGCAATGCTCTTGGAGTTATTCAAACGCGACCCCCAGCACCCATTCACACTGCCGAGGGGCGTAGTTCCTTTGTGCAATAACTCTTCGCTTGACCGGATCCGCGCCATGATGCCGTTGTGCGATTCACACGGCATCATCCCAACTTGGCAAGAGCCTGCGGACGATGTTGTGCGAGCGTTCTTCGACACCTTGGAGGAATTGCCGGTCCGCGCCGACGAGCAGAAGAGCCTCACCTATGACACCACCGACGAGGAGCTGCAGGTCATCGCTACTAGGGCGGAAGAGGCTGCGGCCGCAGCTGCTGCGGGTGTGTTTGGGTTTACTGTGGAGGAGGCGGAGGCTGCAGAGGCGGCAAACCTTGCCGAACGCACGGAGTTCATGGGCGAGGAGGAGCCTGCCGGTTCTGAAGCCGAGTCGAGCGAGGCCGGCGAGGAGGAGGCTGAACCTTCAGAGAGCTTGCCGCAGGCGGAGCCCCCGGCCCCGCCAAGGAGGTGCCTTCGCAGGTCCGGGGACGCAGCAGGGCGGCAGCCGGCTCCACAGCCACCGAGCCGCGTGACGCGCTCTACCGCGGCAAGCAATGTTGCCGCGGGAGCGCCTCATGCAACAGCGGCAACTGGAGCGGGATCTTCCCGTGCCACCGCCGCCGCCCCCGACAAGCGGGCAAGGGATCCTACTCCTCCACCTCGCCGCACCGGAGGAGGGCCGGACTTCGATCTTTCCGCGCTCAGCTCCGATGAGGAGGAAGAAGAGTGAGTTTCTTTGGTGCCCTTATAATCCTTTAATCTTGCTGTTTATATCTTGTATCTGACTTGCTCCAATTTGGACTCCTTTCTTTTCAGAACACTGGCCCAGAGAGCAGCGAAGAGGGCCAAGGCCGCGGTGATCGTCATCGAAGATGACCCCACCTTGTCGATAGGTGGTGGGTCCGAGATCACCTTGACAGACCCGGCGATCACTCCTCAAAGCAGCCCCCAGCGTAAGTTCATAGTTTAATCTTCTGCTGCCGGGCGCGCTTGAGTGCTTTTTCCTTCACTGATATCTTGCTTGTTGACTTGTGCAGGAGCAGAGCAGTCTCATCAGGAGCGCCCGGAGGCCGGTCCCGAAGTGCCACCTGCTTCGACTGCGCCGCCAAGGGAGGAGTCCCCGGCAAGGGAGCGCTCTCCGGCAAGGGGGGACTCTCCGACAAGGGACGGCACTGCTGATCCTGCGGCGACCGAGGCCGCAACTGAAGATCTTGGCGCAGGTAATCCACTTGCCCAAAAACTCTCCCTTGGGTTCTGCTTCTTCTGTTTTTCTTTCCTTGAATTTTTGATTGATTTTCCTCCCTTCTTCGTTCTTCAGACCCATCTTCGGCTGAGCCAATGGAGACAGAGGGCGCCGGCGAGGAAGGTGCCAGTGCTGATGAGACCGCCGGCGAGGAGGCCGCCGGGGCTGCTGCTGCGGAAGCCGGCGAGGGATCGGGCGATCGTACTGACGACCCTGAGGCCGCAGGAGCGCCGGGCGCTGCACCGACCGACGAACCCTCTGCCGCTTCCGCGGAGCCGGGCTCCGAGGAGCCCCAGCCCGGCGCCTACTTGTAGGCCGGTGAGAACATCTTCATCAAGCTACCCTGGGCGTCGAGCTCCAGGGCGCCAGTCGAGGGGGAGATTTTTGACGGGGAGGTGCTCGCCTCTGCTGGGCTGTCATTAGTTGACACGCCCGGCAGCAGCAGCGGCGAGCCTGAGGAGGAGCAGCTGCTGCGGAAGCTGCTGTCACTCTACCGCACCCAGCAAGCCAAGCTGGCTTCCCGGGAAGCACTTGTCGCGAAGGCGGGAGTTGACATGGAGAAGCGCGCGGAGGAGCTCCGGGGACAAAATCAAGAAGCTCTTCGATCCCTGGCGCAGGAGCGGGAGCGAGTAGACGAGGAGCGCACGGCCTTTCTTCTCGAGAAGGCCGAGGCTGAGGAGGAACAAAGGCTTGCTACCGAGAAGCAGTCCGCGCGGGAAGGCGAGCTAGTGCAGCGGAAGGCCCACCTCGACAGCTACGAGGAAGAGCTCGCCGAGCGCGAGCGAGCACTTGGCGGGGCGCTCAAGGAGGCAAAGGATGCCGCGGCAACTGCAGAGGCCGCCAAGAAAGAGCTAGAGGAGAAGGTGGCGCGGCTGGAGGCCGATATTGGGAAGAGCGGCGAGGAGCTTGCCGCGCTCAAGCGTGAGCGCGAGAAGGATGCTGCCGCACACGGTGAGCTGCAAGGCCTTCTCGCTGAGAGGGGCAAGGAGCTCAGAGCCGCCAAGGATTCCAAAGCAGACCTGGAGCTGAAGGTGGCCACGCTGACGCAGACACTGGAGGCCGCCAAGGAGCGGGAGAAGACCTTGGCGGAGAAGGTCAAGGCTGACGCGGCGCTGCTGGAGAGCATTGCAGTTACCCAGAACTCGTTCAGGGACACAGTGGAGCACTGGACCGAGGGTCTGGTGAACACTGCCGCCGTCATCAATGAGGAGCTGGCGCAGCTGGGGATGGAGGACTTTGGATATCCTTCCGACGAGAGCCTTCAACCCAGCGCCAAGCTCAGCCTATTCTTCAAGGGCGTGGCGACGGCACTCCAGCGGCTCCGGGAAAGGATCCCGAAGCAGCTGGTCGACGAGTCGCGCAAAATCTGTGCCGGGGTTCTCCAGAAAGTGCTGATGAAGGTGGCCTTCCACAATCCAGGCCTCAACTTCACCAACGTCCTCAGGTCCTTGCCGCCTGACACCGATCTGGACGCACTCAAGGCCCTTGTCGCACCCATCGTGGACAAGGTGAGTGAGATTAAGAGAGTTGAGGGCGGACGCGTAGATTAGGCCGCCCATTTCTTCTTTTCCCTTGTCGCTGCTAATCATGTTATGAAAACAATCTATTAGAGCTGCGACAAGTTATCTTGTAATATAACTTTATTTCTGTTATCAATTGCAATGTTATTTCCTCTACTAGATTCCTTCCTTTGTATGCTTTTACCCTATGCTTCTAGGGAACTTGTCGGCGCAAGCGCCCGAGCCGCGAGCGCTGAGTGCGGAACTTCAGCAGCCTGCTGGCGGCGCTGCTTCCGACAAGAAACTTTGTCGCGACTAGATGCAGCACACTCAAACTGTTGAGCGGACTCGAAACAAAGTGAGGGTGCAACTAGCCACAAGTTGGTTCCTCCGCGCACAGGTTTTCCATACAAAGCAGGGTCGTTCGAGGAAGATTACTCTAAAAATTTAAAAACTGATTGCTCAAACTCTGGCAACTTAGCTTTTCTGTCATTTGCTTCCCGGTAAGGCAAGTCTTTGCTTGAACGACGCCTTGCCCATACCACAATCTTCTCCTTCCCCCCGGCAAACTTGTGTGCGAGAGAACCTTCTTTTCCTTTTAAAAGAAAAAGAAAGAAGAGAAAATAATAATATGGAGCTCTTTGGCTCGTTACTGCTTACCGGATGCAAGTGCTGCACAAAATGTCAGATAATCACATGCAAGAAAGGTACTAACGCATGAAATGGACAAGCTGTGTGGAGCACATGGGGTTTTACTTATGCACGGGATCTGCGCCCGGCTTTGTACAAAGGATTACATGCAACAGCGGCAAGACTTGTACAAAAGGTGGTTGCCGGAACGGGTTCCGGCAACCGCGCCTTATGGGAAAAACTTACGAAGATGTTCTATGTTCCAGGAGTTGCTCATTGGAATGCCATCTTCGGTCTCAAGGCGGACAGTGCCAGGCCTTGTGACTCGTCTCACCCGATAAGGGCCTTCCCACTTCGGCGTCAACTTGTTGGAATTCTTGGCGGATTGAACGCGCCGAAGAACAAGGTCGCCTTCCTCGAAGCTTCTGGCTTTAACTTTGCGACTATGATAGCGGCGCAAAGCTTGTTGGTATCGAGCAGCTCGTACAGCAGCCTGAAGACGATCTTCCTCAAGGAGCAGCGCGTCGTCTTGCCGCAGCTGTTCTTGCTCAAGCTCATCATAAGCGAGCACTCGAGGTGATCCGTATACGAGTTCCGTGGGGAGAATTGCCTCTGCTCCGTAGACTAGAGCGAAAGGTGTCTGGCCAGTGGCTCGATTTGGCGTCGTTCTGATCGACCAAAGAACCACTGGCAGCTCCTCGATCCAGTTTCTTTCGCACTTGCGCAGCCTGTTGAAAGTTCTGGTCTTGAGCCCGCGCAGCACTTCAGCATTTGCCCTCTCTGCTTGACCGTTGCTTCTCGGATGAGCAACAGAAGCGAAGCAGACCTTGGTGCCAAGGTCTTGGACGTACTGCATGAAGGTGCGACTCGTGAATTGCGTACCGTTCTCGGTGATGATCCTGTTAGGGATCCCGAAACGGCAAACAGTTGACCTGAAGAACTTGACTGCTGACTGTGCTGTCACCTTCCTCACTGGCTGCACTTCCGGCCACTTTGTGAACTTGTCGATTGTGACGTACAAGTACTCAAAGCCCCCGACAGCTCGGGGGAAGGGGCCGATGATATCGAGCCCCCAAACCGAAAATGGCCAGGATAAAGGGATCATCTGGAGAGCTTGAGCTAGCTGGTGTATCTGCTTGGAGTGGAACTGGCACACTTCACACTTGGTTACTTGTGCAGTTGCATCCTGGAGGGCTGTCGGCCAAAAGAAACCTTGCCGGAAAGCTTTGCCGGCAGGTGCTCTTGCGCCGATGTGGTGGCCACATATGCCTCCATGTATCTCCGCCAACAGCTTTTGTCCATCTTCCCGGCGAATACACTTCAATTTCGCACCGTTGAGTCTTCTTTTGTACAGTATGCTATCGACAAACTGGTACATACTTGACTGCCGGGCTACTCTTTCCGCTTCTTCTTGCTCTTCGGGAAGTTCTCCTGTCTGAAGGAAATGGCCAATCTGCTGTGCCCATGCTGGAGCTTGCGGCTCGACAACAAGGACTAAAGGCATATCTGCTGCTGCGGGAACATCCGCTTCTACGGCAAGGACTTGCGGCCCTGCCGGAGCTTGATGTTCCCCGGCAAGCTTGCCGGAGCAAAATTTGTCGGGAGCGTCTGCTTCAACGGAACAAACCATGAGGCTTGCCGGAGCAGACTGCCCCTCAGCATTCTTGGTGTTGATTTTGGGGACTTTCTTGGCGGCGGCTTTGGGGAGCTCTGCGAGAAAGTAGTCACCAGAAATCAACTTCCTCTTCTTGCTTTGTCCAGTTGATGGTGTTACGGAAGGTTGAGTCAACTTGAGCACAAAGATCCCTGGTTCCACAGGTAACTTTAGTGCGGCGCATTTTGACAGATCGTCAGCAATATCATTCTGAGCTCTTGGGATATGCTCCATTTGTAGGCCGTCAAAGTGCTCTTCTAGCTTCCTCACTTCATCGACATACGCTTCCATCAACGGACTCTGGTAGTTCTTGTTCACTTGGCGGACGACAAGCTGTGAGTCACCCCTGACAATGAGCTTCTTAATCCCAAGGTCTGCTGCGATTCTAAGACCGGCAAGTAATCCTTCATACTCTGCAGTATTGTTGGTTGCTTGCTCTTTGGGAAAGTGCATCTGGACTACGTACTTGAGGTGCTCTTCGGTGGGTGCGACAAGCAGCACGCCTGCACCGGCGCCTTGTAGCGAGAAGGCACCATCAAAGTACATCAGCCACTCTTTGCGTGCTTCTTTGACGGGGATGCTCGTTTCTGAAATTTCTTCATCTGGGGTTGGCGTCCACTCTGCTACGAACTCTGCCAATGCTCTGCTTTGGATAGTTGAGGTGCTCTCAAACTTGAGGCCAAAACTTGACAGTTCCAGTGCCCACTCGACAATCCTGCCTATTGCCTCTGGATTTTGCAGTATCCTCTTCAACGGAAAGCGAGTGACGACTGTGATCTCATGTGCTTGGAAGTAATGGCGCAGCTTTCTCGAGGCCATGAGGAGGCCGAAAAGCAACTTCTGCACACCAGAGTACCTTGATCTAGCCCCCTGCAGAAGGGAACTGACAAAGTAAACTGGGCGCTGCACCATTCTTTTCTGCATCTGGTCGTGCTCCTGCGCAGATCCATTTTTGTCGGGACCAGAGCTTGTCGGCGAAGCCCCCTGCTTGTCGCTGGATGCATCTGCCATGGTTGCCGGCTCATCATCTGCCTCTCTCTCCGCCACTAACGCAGCACTAACCACTTGATTGGTTGCCGCTATATACAGCAGCAACTTCTCTTGCGGCTTAGGTGCGACAAGTGTTGGAGTGGAGGAAAGCTATCTCTTCAAGTCCTGCAACGCAGCCTCCGCCTCCGGAGTCCATTTCATTGGACCTGCCTTCTTCAAAATTTTGAAAAATGGCAGGGCGCGTTCAGCAGATCTAGAGATAAACCTATTGAGAGCAGCCACGCAACCGGCAAGTCTTCGTACATCCTTGACGCGCTTTGGTGCTTCGATCTGCTCAATGGACTTGATCTTGTCGGGATTGGCTTCAATTCCCCGCTGAGACACGAAGAACCCAAGAAGCTTGCCGGAGGGCACTCCAAACACACACTTCTCGGGGTTGAGCTTGAGGTTGATCTTGCGCAGGTTTGCAAATGTCTCGTCTAAATCTTGAATTAGGGTCGCCCTGTTCTTGCTCTTGACCACTATGTCATCCATGTAGGCTTCCACATTTCTGTGCATCTGCGGTTCAAAAGCGTGGTGGACTACCCTTGCGAATGTTGAACCAGCATTTTTCAAACCGAAAGGCGTCCGTACGAAGCAGTATGTGCCACACGGGGTGATAAATGCGGTTTTCTCTTCATCTTCTTCTGCCATGAAGATCTGATGGTATCCTGAGTATGCATCAAGAAATGAAAGCAAATCACATCCGGCCGTGGAGTCAACAATCTGGTCAATACGCGGCAAGGGAAATGGGTCTTTGGGACAAGTTTTATTAACATCAGTGAAGTCAATACAAAGTCTCCATTTCCCGTTAGCCTTGCGCACAACAACAGGATTGGATAACCACGTGGGATGGAGTACTCCTCTGACAAGGCCTGGTGCTTCCAACTTCTTGATTTCTTCTGCTATGAATTCTTGGCGCTCCACTGCCTGCTTCCCGACTCTCTGCTTGACGGGCCGCGCATGAGGACAGACGGCAAGGTGGTGCTCAATTACTTTCCTGGGAACACCAGGGATATCAGACGGTTTCCACGCATACACGTTGATATTCGCCCGCAGGAAAGCAACGAGCGCGCTTTCCTATTTGGGGTCAAGAGTGGCACTGATGGTGAAGGTACCACCAGTGCCATCCTCCTTGGCGGACACCTTCTTGGTCTCAGGTGGAGCCGCCATTGCCCTCTTACACTTGCCGGTGGAGCTCGATGGTGCGTCCTCGACGGTAGCGCAGCAATCGGAAGAGGTGCGCTTGCTGGAGTAAGCATCAGAGCTCTTGCCGGACTTGGTCTTCTTCTTCCCCCCGGGAGCTTCAGCGGCAAGTGTCCTGCGTTCTGCTGCGGCTGCTGCTTCCGGTAGATCTTGTCGGCACAGATAAGAGCATCCTTCTTGTCGCCAGGGACAGAGATGACGCTTATTGGGCCTGGCATTTTCAGTACGTTGTACGCATAGTGAGAGGCTGCCATGAACTTGGCGAGTGCTGGACGGCCAAGGATTCCATTGTAAGGTAATGGAAAGTCGGCAACGTCAAACGTGACCCTCTCAGTCCTGAAGTTCAGCTCACTGCCAAATGTTACCGGCAACGTGATCTTTCCCTTCGGCTTGCTTCTTCCCGGGTTGATTCCTTGAAATGTACCGGTCTCTTCAAGCTCGCTGTCAGGGATCTGGAGTTTCTGGAGCACCGCGGAGGAGATCAGGTTGAAGCCGGCCCCGCCGCCAACTAGCATCTTTGTGACCTTGAGGTTGCGGATTGTTGGTGAAACCAACATCGGCAAACACCCGACCGCGGTTATGCGATCAGGGTGGTCCTCAATATCAAAGATGATAGGCGTGTTAGACCATTTCAGAGGCTTGCGTGACTCGATGGGTGGTTCTGCTGCATTAACTTCTCGCACCCACTGCTTGAGCTGGCGGTGCGAGGCATGCAGAGAAGCACCACCGTCAACACACAGGATCTCTGTGGCTTTCTGGAACTCCTGCTCATCAGTCTCCTCATCATCCATATCTTCATCGTCGCCGTCATCTTCATCCTTGTCGCGGCCGCGAGGAGGTCTGTCTCCTTGTCGCTGCTTGGCCTTGCCGCGGCGTCCTCCTCGGCCGGGACGTTTCTTGCCGGACCCACAAGCTCCTTCCTGGGCCTTCTCCTTGTCGCACCGCTCGTACTCAGCTTTCTGTTGCTCAACAAGCTGCTCGACTTTCTTACAGTTCTGGAGATCATGGCCCTTGGTGCGGTGAATCTTGCAATACTGCTTGTTGGTGCCGTCCTGCTTGTCGGAGACCGCCACCTCCGCGGCAACCTCCTTGCCGGAGTCACCAGCTTTGGTTTCCTTGGCGCCACCACCGTTGCCGGACTGCTCAACAACTAGCACTTCTTTGCCTTTCCTCCTTCTGTTGTTCCGCCGCCGGGTTTTCCTTGCCGGGGCAGTATCTTCACTGTCAGATCCCCCCGCTCCTATATTTTCTCCGGGGAGTCTCCTCCCTTCCTTAGCACGCGCACACTTGTCGGCCAGCGCATATAACTCACTGACGTCCCTGATCTTGCACATTGCCATTTCTTCCCGCATCCTGCGGTTTCGCACATTCTGATGGAATGCACTGATCACCGCGACAAGGTGGACATCTGGGATGTTGTGCTGCACACTGCTGAATCTTTGAATGTACTTGCGCAGGGGCTCTCCTTCCTTCTGGGCGAGCAAATGAAGATCACTCTCCTGGCCATGAGGCTTGTGTCCGCCGGTGAAGGCGCCGACAAATTGATGGCACAGATCAGCCCAAGAGGATATGGAGTTTTCCGGCAAGTGCATGAGCCAGGATCTGACGTTGGGCTTGAGCACCAGCGGGAAGTAGTTGGCAAGGATCTTGTCATCTCGTCCCCCGGCAGCTTGCACCGCAATGGTGTAGATGCTGAGGAACTCTGATGGATGCGTCTTGCCGTCGTACTTCTCTGGTACGTCTGGCTTGAAGTTCTTTGTACTGGGCCATTGGACTTGCCACAGCTCACGAGTGAACGCAGGACAACCTACCGCATACGGCAGATCGCCTGGTTCCCCTGGCGCATGCATGTCAACAGAGGGCCCAACGCGCTTGTCGGATTGACGTCGCGCTTCTCTTCGGTGCTCGATGCGGGTTCGAGCATCTTCTTGTTGTCGATCATGAAGAACTTGGCGCTGATCGCGACGAGCTCATGGATCCGACGATGCAGTGGAGTCGCTGTTGAGGTGGATCCGGCGAGTCGGTGATCTTGGCCTTCGGGGCGGTGATTTCATGGTAGTTGCACCTCCACTCGTTTCGTCGCCACCGGCTCGCGCCTGGCAACCCTGCCGCGGCGGCGACGCGCTCGGCCGCCATGGAGTGTCGCCGTTGGCGTAGCCGATGAGACTCTGAATGGTGGCCCTCCATTCGTCGATCTTGTCCGACGTCAGAGGGTAATCTAGGACAAGTTGAGCTCGCGCCAAAGCCTCTGCTGGAGTGGTGGGTGGCAGTGGCGGACGGCACGAGGAGCAGGACGTGCTCGAACTTCTAACTATGTTAGAAGGAGCAGTATCCCGTCCAGGCGACCGTGCCCCGCTCGTGTCAGCACGCTGGCGTGCATGCTGGTCTTGAGCGCCCCGAGATCCGCCAGCTTTGCCTTGGTCTATCATGCGCATGGTGCTGCGAGCGCCATGGTGCTGTTGATCTTGCGCCTCCTGAGAGTGGCGCGGAACATGTACAGTCGCCGAGGTTTGTGCAGCCTTGTCCTTGGACTTGGCAGCACTATGAGCACCCTCATCGACGGCTGTTCTTCCGCCGGCGTCCGCTCCACCACCCGTTTGCTCCAACGGTGGCGAAACGACGTGGACGGAGTGGCTGCCGCTGAAGTCTTCTTCTTCGGTGGCATGTTGATGAAGGGAATGAAGATCTAGCTCGTGTGAACACCGGATCAGGTTCACACAATCTCGATGCCCCCTACCTGGTGCGCCAAAGATGTCGGGGAAACTGATCCTCGAACACCTATGGGGCCGGCGGACCGGGCCCCTTTCGGTTCGGCGGGGGGCGGAGATCGCACAAAGAGCAGATTGAGGCGAGGCACACGAGCAGTTTACCCAGCTTCGGAGCTCTCCGGAGAGATAACACTCATACTGCTGCTTGTCTGGTTGTATTATCTGGTGTTCTTGCTCTCCAAAGCGAGAGTGTGATGTTCTCTAGGCTACGGATGGATCGAAGCAAACTGTCTGAGGCCCCGAACCTATGAGCCGAACCTCCCCTACGTTGCGCATGGGCCTCCTTTTATACGCTAAAGGGGTCACCGACAGGTGGCAACGCAGAGGAGGGTAAAAACGTAAAAAGCGAGGTAGTTGATACAGTTGCTTGCACAGTGCACCCTACCTAACCCTGACGGCAGGGGACAAGGGCATTAAATGCCCATCTGAGTCGCCCGAACAGTGCAGAAAAGGACCGTTAGGGGCGCCACCGTTCGCCATGATGGCAATCTTGTCAGCTTCGCATGCCACTTCGCACCACTGGCTGCACAGCCTCCCGCCAAGTACGCCCGGAGAGGCCCCCAGAGCGACACGTTGGTGGATGCGCTGGAGCGTGGGCGCAGAGTGGCCGCCTGCCGCGGCAAACGCCTTGCCGCTGTTGTTATCTTGTCGGGTCCGGAAGCTTGTCGCTCACCGGGCTTCGAGGTACCTTGGTTTGTCTTCCCGGCAAGCTCCTCTTGTCGGGGCCTTGTTGCCTTGCCGGAGCGCGTGGCGCGTTGCGGCAAGTTCAATGGAGCGCCCTGGTTGGCCTTCCCGGCAAGCTCCTCTTGCCGGGGTCTTGTCTTCTTAGCTTAAATACTTTGTTCTTGGATGGCTCCAAGGGAACCTTGGGGGATCTTGGCAATCACCCGGCAAGCCTTTGCCGCGGGGTGCTGCAACTGCCCATGCACAAGTTCGGGGTACTAGGGTACCCCTATTCTAGTACACCGACAGGTTGCTGCCACGTTGAACTGCCAGGCTGGTCAGGACGGGGTGGGCTGGTTGTCGGTTGATGTGCTAGACGTGGACGTGGTTGATGTCGGTGCATGGTGTGACGCGGCTGCTGCTGCTGGTGCTGAACAACGTCGGTTCTCCGGGTGCACGTGATAGCCTCGTACACAGTCCGTATCTTGTTCTGCATGTCAGTGTGCAAATTAATAAAACACGTATCACTGAAGCCATCCTGGGTGTATCATCCAGTTTTCTTTAGGAGTGCGAGTGACCAGAGGCTCAAGCTTGCGCTCATACCATATCGCGCCACGATGACCCCTATCAATGTCCCCATTCAGCAACCACATTCCCGACATTCCTGCACATAAAAAAATTCAAAACATAGTGCCACACTTAATACAAATTCAGAACATAGTGCGACACTTAATAAAAATTCAGAACATAGTGCCACACTTAATACAAATTCAGAACATAGTGCCACACTTAATACAAATTCAGAACATAGTGCCACACTTAATACAAATTAAGAACATAGTGCCACACTTAATACAAATTCAGAACATAGTGCCACACTTAATACAAATTCAGAACATAGTGCCACACTTAATACAAATTCAGAACATAGTGCCACACTTAATACAAATTCAGAACATAGTGCCACACTTAATACAAATTCAGAACATAGTGTCACACTTAATACAAATTCAAAACATAGTGCCACACTTAATACAAATTCAGAACATAGTGCCATACTTAATACAAATTCAGAACATACTACTGCTAGCTTAGCTTCTTCCTCTCGCCCTTACTCCTCTACTGCCTCTTCCTCCTCTTCTTCCCCGGTTGCCTCGTCCATGCCCAGTGACGAAAGTGGGACAATTAGTGTCCCTATGGCCAAATTCATTGCACAGAATGCATTGCCTAGTCGGACCTCCTGCTTCAGATTCATCCATATCATTCCGAATGCGCCGACAGTGCCGTCTGCCTCTACTTGTACGCATATGCTCTGGGTTTGGAATGTAACGCCTTTCAGCGGGGTTGACGCTGTTGAAATTACCCATTGATCGAAAACCCATCAGCTCACCTGTCCAGGTATTGAGGACAGACTCTTTCAGAAAAAATGGAGACACAAATGATATTGCGTCCATTCCAAGCTGCCCGCAAGCAGCAAGTACATGTGAGCAAGATAGGTGAAGCAACTTCGGTTTGTTGCATGTGCACTCACACGTTGGCCAGGCTTCATTACCAATTTTCACCTCATGCGTCCTCAACTCATTTGCACATCCGAATTTGTTGTTGGCTAAGCGGACCTCAAACCTTCTTTCTTGATTACCGATGGCGACTACAGTGTGTGATCTAGCTTTTTGCATCTTGTTGTCCATGTACTTCATGACTCTTTCACAGTACCGTGTATTCGGGTTGTTGAAGATATGTTGCTCTGCTTTTTGACGTCTATCTCTGAAATACTTGACGGTGCCATAGAAAATACCCTCAACGATGGCTGTAAGTGGCAATGCCCGGTTTCCTCTGAGGACAAAGTTGTATGTTTCTGCGAGGTTTGTTGTCATGACACCGTATCGTGCTCCATGTGTGTCATGTAGCAAAGACCACCTCTCTAGAGGCTCATGCTCTATCCACTGCTCGAAGGTTTTAATCGACCTCCCAAGCCTTCTCCTAGTACCAGGTGGGTCAAAGCCTGGCAGGTCACATAGCCCAACAGGCTCCTCCTCCACGGCCGTTGTTCCTGTTGCCAACTGTGCAGCTACTGCTTCAACATGTGCCCTCACTGCTGCATCTCTTGCAGCTTTCCTGTCCCTCACGTGTCTCTGCGTGCACACATTAAGTCTGTCGCATATCAAATTGTACTTCCATAGCTGGTTCTGCTTGCAGAGTTTTTTCAACAGATTCATCAGGTTCTTATTTCTAAACTGCGAGAAGAAATTAGCCCCCAGATGGCGCATGCACCAACGGCTCTGCAAGTCCTGACATGGAACTTGTTCCTCAGGGCCTGGGTTTGTCAGTGTCCTTATCGCACTGAGTATACCTGCATGCCTGTCATGAAGGATGCACACATTGGGCTTCTCCTTCACAACTGATATTTTCAACTGCCTGAAGAACCATGTCCAACTTTCAATGTTCTCACTCTCCACAAAAGCAAATGCGAGTGGGACGACTTGATTTTGGCCGTCTTGACCTATGGCTATCAGGATCTGACCCTTGTACTTGCCTGTGAGAAAAGTACCGTCAACACATATCACCGGTCGGCAATGCCTGAAAGCTTTGATGCATACACCGAAAGAGAAGAAGAGACGATGCAGCACCCTCACAGTTGGGAACTCTGGCATGAACATGTCTTGGATATCGATATAGGTGCCTGGATTCCGCTGCTGCAGGGTGTGGAGGAGCTGGACAACAGAGTCATATGCATCAAAATAAGAACCAAATCTCCTCTCAAGCGCCGCATGCTTAGCCCTCCAAGCCTTGCCATAAGAAATTCTGTACTTGAACCTGGCGAAGACTTTTTTCTGGACTGCCTTCACTTCCATAGCTTTGCCCGGCACTATCTCATCGTAAAACAACCAAGCAATAAGCATGGATGAAAGGTTGGCATGATCTTGAGGGATGCAGGGAATAAGACAAGTGTGATTAACTAAGTCACTTATCACCCAACTTGTGCCATACTTAGGGAGAAAGCCGTGCACCCTGGCGGGACAATCTGCGTTCTTGCATACCATTGTCAGGAATTTCTGACTGGATACCTGAGCTATGAAAACCCTTTGCGTGGACATTGCCCAGTTAATTATTGCATCTTTCAGGGCTTGCTTGTTCGGATACATAGCACCCGTCGCAATATTGTTCTGGTGATATTGCCAGGCTGAATCATGTCCATCATTCACGGTCATTGCAGATGAGAAGTCATGATTCCACGATGCAGGATTCGGGACCTCCTCTGCATTTTCTTCTTCATCTGACTCATCAGAATCATCGGCATGACCCCTTTCAACATCGGTGTCTTCTTCTTCCATCTGGTCCTGCATGTGCCCATCTACCTCTTCAGCGTCCACCTCGCCATTGTAATCACCATCGGCATTTCCTCCTTCTACCTGACTACTCTACCCTGGTTCATAACCATAAGCATTTCCTCCTTCTACCTGACTGCTCTGTCCTTGTTCGTAACAATGATCTCCAGCATTTGACATAGATAACTGCCTCCCTACACTGCTATGACCAGGATTGTAGCCACCCTCACCTTCATGTGTAGTGACCTCCTTCACGACGGGAAGAACTAAAGCAACAGGATTGCATCCCCTTCGTTCACAACCTTGTAATCACCGCACCCTTTCGGAGTCTCGCTCTATCGGCCTCAAATAAAAGTAAATTATTGAACTTGACCGTGTCCACAATGCATGAACACCGACGGTGTGTGTTTCAGTATCAAGACCTAAACTTGCCGCAATCCATTCTTTCAACTGACTGACAGACCATGTTTGAGGTGCGCTCATTGGCACATCTATATGAGTAAATTCACTTAGATCTGCTCCCATCTCAGTTGTTTGGACAGTACCAGGACCATAGCAAAATCTGAAGTTCACTACATCAGACATCTCGGCTCACCTATTTTTTTTTCAACAACGTAATACAAGTATTAAGCAACAACTTAATATACCCCCACTTAATATATTTACGTTTACTACCGGAGCAAATAACAATAATCGCACACCGGAACCGGGAAATAAAATGCTCACCACGACCACCTAAATATATTTACGTTACTACCGGAGCAAATAACAATAATTGCACACCGGTACCGGGAAATAAAATGCTCACCACGACTACCTAAATATATTTACATTACTACCGGAGCAAATAAAAATAATTGCACGCAACTTCGAAAATAAAAATGTTTGTTCAAATATACCCTTGTAGCGTGCGTGCGAACGACGAACGGCGGCCTTCAATCACCGGAACTGGAGCCGGAAACTCCACCAAACTACCAGAGCTTCACCTCCACCACACTGCCCCAGCTTCACCACCACCATCCCCACCTCCACCACTGCCAGAACCTCCACCAATGCGCTGAAAAAATGCTCCAACAAAATGCTCACCACAACCACCACAAGCTACCCCATCAGTAGATCGAGGTCTCTTTTGGCTCCCCTAACTATGTAGAACCCATTCACGGTGCCAAATCCGCGAAAAAACGAGGCATTTTGGTGTATTAATTGGAGCTAGTTCGTGTAAGAGAGAGGAGGAAGGAAGAACAGAGAGAAACTTGCGGTGGGAGAAAGGGAAAGAAGAAGGAGAGGAGAAAGAGGCGTGCGCTGCGGGGCCGGCTCCCTGTCGGCCAGCAGCTGGCCGATCGGTCGGCAGCTGGCTGACTGGGTCGCCCGTGACCCAGCCCCCGCCGACAGCCAGCGCCCGACGTGGCCTGGCCAATAGTCGGCCTCCGCGTGGCCGAGAAGCCACCTGTCGGCTCGCAGGTGGCCGATAAGGCCCAGTCGGCCTGCTGCTAGCTGACTAGGACCAGTCGGCCAGCTGCTGGCCGACGGTGTATTATTTTTGAAAATAATTTTTTGGGCGTAATATTTGTGCAAATTACTAAAAAAATGTATTATTTTAAAAAAAATTGGCATAAAGATAGACCCGGTGGCCATAGGTTTCACTAGTGGCTTCTCTCGAGAGCATAAATATTCTACGGTGGGTGAACAAATTACTGTTGAGCAATTGACAGAATTGATCATAGTTATGAGAATATCTAGGTATGATCATGTATATAGGCATCACGTCCGAGACAAGTAGACCGACTCCTGCCTGCATCTACTAATATTACTCCACACATCGACCGCTATCCAGCATGCATCTAGAGTATTAAGTAAAAACAGAGTAACGCCTTAAGCAAGATGACATGATGTAGAGGGATAGACTCATGCAATATGAAGAAAACCCCATCTTGTTATTCTCGATGGCAACAATACAATACGTGCCTGGCTGCCCTTACTGTCACCATGAAAGGAGACCGCAAGATTGAACCCAAAGCTAAGCACTTATCCCATTGCAAGAAAGATCAATCTAGTAGGCCAAACCAAACTGATAATTCGAAGAGACTTGCAAAGATAACCAATCATACATAAAATAATTCAGAGAAGATTCAAATATTATTCATAGATAGACTTGATCATAAACTCACAATTCATCGGTCTCAACAAACACACCGCAAAAAGAAGATTACATCAAATAGATCTCCACAAGAGAGGGGGAGAACATTGTATTGAGATCCAAAAAGAGAGAAGAAGCCATCTAGCTACTAACTATGGACCCGTAGGTCTGAAGTAAACTACTCACACTTCATCGGAGAGGCTATGGTGTTGATGTAGAAGCCCTCCGTGATTGATGCCCCCTCCGGTGGAGCTCCAGAACAGGCCCCAAGAAGGGATCTCGTGGATACAGAAAGTTGCGGCGGTGGAATTAGGGTTTTGGCTCCGTATCTGATCGTTTGGGTGTACGTGGGTATATATAGGAGGAATAAGTACGTCGGTGGAGCAATAGGGGGCCCACGAGGGTGGAGGGCGCGCCTGGGGGGAGGCGCGCCCCCTACCTCGTGCCCTCCTGTTGATTGGCTTGACATAGGGTCCAAGTCTCCTGAGTTGTATTCGGTGAAAAAATCACATTCCCGAAGGTTTCATTCCATTTGGAGTCCGTTTGATATTCCTTTTCTTCGAAACCCTAAAATAGGCAAAAAAAACCAGCAATTCTTGGCTGGGCCTCCGGTTAATAGGTTAGTCCCAAAAATAATATAAAAGTGGATAATAAAGCCCAATAATGTCCAAAACAGTAGATAATATAGCATGGAGCAATCAAAAATTATAGATACGTTGGAGACGTATCATTCCACAACATTGCGCACGACGCACGGAGAAACTAGAAACTGGCACAGGATCAAGGCTAATGAAGAAGCAAAGAAGACCCCAAGAGACCAACCTCTTCAGCAACCCTCGCTTGTGCACTTATTAGGCCCTACACCGACGACGCTCGGCAGCGCGTTCGGGGCAGTCCCGAGGGCTTCTGTTGGTGCAAAAAACCCTGGGTCTGTTGCCCAGACTATGCACAGGCACGGGAACAAGATTGGATCACCAGCCTAGATCAGAGTGCAAGAACCCCAGAGATTCGAAGGACCAAGATGCAACTCAGAGGGACCAAGATCAAACCAGAGAAGTAGGATATCGTCAAGAGAAAAGCCTCCCTTGCCGGGCAGGCGAGCCCGGCAGGGGGCGAGGCCACCCACAGAAATAGACAACCAAAGCACCCCGGCAGGGCCTGTCGGGGCTCACGGAAGCAAAATGACCACACCAACCACTCTACCACGACCCACGTCGTCTATCAGTGTAATGTCAAGCCGCAAAGTGATTAAGTGGCAGCCATTCACCACATGGCAGCCATTTTTTATAGGAGAAACCGTCAGACGACACCCGTCCTGCGACGTGTCAAGCGAGCAGGCGCGGAGCTGGCAAGATAGCCCGGCAAGCCTTGCCGGGCAGCCAATGATGTGACATTGAATGGTGCATTTAATGCGCCCTGTCAACCCATAGAGTTAGGTATAATAGCACCCTTTGCTATCTTATCAGTGCGTAATGACTATTTTGCTACTGTGGTAACCCTTGATCTATAAAAGGAGGCCCATGGCAACCATAGAAAGGGTTAAAGATTGGATAACTCGCACCCCCGTACACGCGTAGCCACTACTGCCTCGAGGCAACCCCGCGGGGCAAGTGTACTACGCTCCGCCACCACCTTTCCACCATCAACCCACAAAAGCAGGAGTAGGGTTTTACGCCGCACGGCGGCCCGAACCTGGGTAAAATTGCCTGTGTGATCTCTGCCGTGCTGCCCCACGCTCGTCTGCTCTTTGTGCAATGCGTCGCCCCCCTGCCAAACCAGCAAGGGGCTCCCTGGTCCCATAGGTGACCGTGCTTTCCCGCGACAGGCTTCAAAGATGATTTAAACATACGAGCCAGTAAAGAGATATCATGAATCAATTTGCCTCTCCAGGACGCAAACGAAGGCCTCTCATGTCTGAAAACCATCCCATTTCTAACAATCCATATATTCCAAGCAGCAACCATAGCCACCTCCATGATGAAAGGGTGGTGAAAATCCCTCCTAGAAGCAACAAGACAATCTATGATATTTGAGGCACTTCCCCAAGAGATTTATAGATAGTCCCATACTCTAATGCCAAAATTACAAGCAAAAAAGAGATGGTCCCTAGTCTCAAGAAGGTGAGTAGGACACAAGACATAAAAATTCTCATCTTTCTTAGATCTCCAATGTCTACGCGGTAACATGTCTCTTGTGTTCAACCGATTATTTAACAAGAGCTAGCAAAGAGATTTGATCTTCATTGTGCATCAGCTTTCCCAAATCCATTTGCATGGGACATCCACAGGTAGATGGTTATGCATAATATTGTAGAAGATTTTGGAAGAATAAACACCAAGCTTATAGGGTCAGGACCAGGCATATTAGCAATGGCCAGCTCCAAATCATTAAGCTCATCCATAGCCTCAATGGAAAGAGGCAGAGCAAAAAAAGAATGTGGATCACTGTTGTCCAAGAAATCTTTGACGAAAATCTTATCAACTAGAGCAAAAGAGAATAATCTTGGAAACCTATCTCTCAAAGGTTCGACACACCCACTTAAGAACCATGCATCACTAGAGTAAAACAAAATCCCCCATGTTGATCTTAACGGCAGTCAGACTCTCCTGTAGACATCAGACAGTTTCATAACATCTCTCCACTATAAAGAGTCACAACGGACAGTTGAATGAGGAACCAGACCCTCATAATTGGAGTCCAAAATCAAAGAAACCCTTGGCACATCAACTTTTGAATAAAACTTATGCAGTTGTTTGGTAAATAAAGCTCCGTTACGGACTTGCGGATTAAGAATACCCATGCCCCTTTATCCTTAGGTTTGTATACCATAGGCCATGCAGCTAGGGAGTGCTTAGGGTTTTCACCATGTGATCTCCAAATGCATTAACTAAATCTCAATCCGCTCAAGCTATTTGATAATAGTAAGTGGAAGTTGGAGACAACATAAAAATAGATAGGCATCAAAGAGAGGGCGGATTAACAAGTTGTAGCCTTGCCCTCTAAGATAATAAAGCGGGGCTAGCGGATAACCTCCTTTCCATGTTGCACACCACATGTACCAGTTATTGAATCCTTGTCCTAGTAAGTAAAGGGTAAGGATCACAATTGGCAGTCAAAGAGAGATGCCAACCTAGCAGCTTCCACATGCTCCACATTAATGGGCATCATAGATAATGATACGTCTCCAACGTATTTATAATTTATGAAGTATTCATGTTGTTATGTTATAATTATTGGATGTTTTACAATCATTTTATAGCAACTTTATATCATTTTTTGGGAATAACCTATTGATCCAGTGCCCAGTGCCATTTGTCATTTTTTACTTGTTTTTTACATCGTAGGAAATCAATATCAAACAGAGCCTAAACATCGTGAAATTTTTTGTGGATTTTTTATGGACCAGAAGACATCCAGTGGGCCAGAGAAGCACCTGGGGGGTGCCCCAAGGGGGGCACAACCCACCATGGAGCGCCTGGGGGCCCAGGCGCGCCCAGGTGGGTTGTGCCCACCTCGGTGGCCTCCTGCACCCCCACTTTACCCTATAAATTCCCAAATATTCCAAAAACCCTCGGGGTTAACCTAGATTAGAAGTTCCGCCTCCGCGGGCCTCTGTAGCCATCGAAAACCAATCTAGACCCCATTTCGGCACTCCGCCTGAGGGGGGAATCATCACCGGTGGCCATCTTCATCATCCTGGCGGCCACCACGATGAGGAGGGAGTAGTCCACCCTCGGGGCCGAGGGTTTGTACCAATAGCTATGTATTTAATCTCTCTCGCTCTCTCTCTCTCATGTTCTTGAGATGTCACGATCTTGATGTATCACGGGCTTTGTTAATATAGTCAGATCATATGGTGTTTTCCTCTCTCCATCTTGTTGTGAATTGAGTTTTCCCTTTGAGATTTTGTTTTATCAGATTGAATACTTTTATGGATTTGAGAGCACTTGATATATGTCTTACATATAATACTCGTGGTGACAATGGGGTATCGTATTGATTCACTTGATATATGTTTTGGCACTCAATTCATGGATTCCCGAGGTGACATTGGGTAATCTACGCATAGGGGTTGATGCATGTTCTTGTCTTTGTTTCTCTGGTAGAAATCTTGGGGCACTTTTTGAGGTTCTTTGTGTTGGATTGAGTATTATGTATCTGAAATTATTTGGTATTATTTTAGTACGAACTCTTGGATAGATCGATCAAAAAGAATAGCTTTGAGGTGGTTTCATACCCTACAAATAATTTCTTCTTATGTTCTCCGCTAGATAGGAACTTTGGAGTGATTCTTCATCGCACTTTGAGGGGTGGTTATATGATCCAATTATATTAGCACTGTTGAGAGATTGCACTAGCGAAACTACGGACCCTAGGCCTCATTTTCAAGCATTGCAATACCGTTTGTGATCCATTTTATCAATTGCTACCTTGCTGTTTTTATTGTTCCTATTACATAAAATCAATACCTACTATCATTACTACACTGGTATCACCATCTCTTCGTCAAACTAGTGCACCTATACAAATTACCATTGTATTTGGTGTGTTGGGGACACAAGAGACTTTTTATTATTTGGTTGCAGGGTTGTTAGAGAGAGACCATCTTCATCCTACGCCCCCACGGATTGATAAACCTTTGGTCATCCACTTGAGGGAAAATTTCTACTGTCCTACAAAACTCTACGGTTGGAGGCCCAACACGTGTCTACAAGAATAAAGTTGTGTAGTAGACATCAGATAACTTGTGAAAGTTTACTTTTAGGCCAGTGGAGGTATGAAAAGTGTGCAACATCTCCTTAAGAGCAATCAATCAAGGGTCCACAGCACGTGCAATCAGTAGGGTATCGTCAGCATACTGAATAATGGGGAAATCCTTTTCGTGAGATGGTATAGGTTGTGAGAGAACCCCTTTGTTAAGCATATCATTTACCATAGATTGCAGTAAATCAGTTGCCAGGATAAATAATAAAGAAGAAAGAGGGTCACCCTAATGCCCACCTCTCTTAGACTTAAAGTGCTTGATTGGCACACCATTAAGTGAAATGGAAGAAGAACCTGAAGTCATAATTTCCAAGACCGAATTCCTCGACTTACTTTAAAAACTATTGTGTTGCAAAATTGCCTCATGTTCTATAGTATCGAAAGCCACAACAAATTCCAACTAGATTATTACCACTGGCCTTTTGGAGGCATGACACTAGTGCAAGTATTCAAAAGGCGAAGCAATACAATCCTGAATAGACATCCATTTAAGAAAATGTAAAGCAAGATAACCTTCTATAGTCTATTGATATCTGCTAGAACTACATCGATATTTCCCCAAAGAGGAAGGGATGATGCACAACGACGATAGGTATTTACCTCAGTGATGAGACCAAGGTTATCTAACCAGTAGGAGAACCAAGCAACACTGCATAAACAACCCCTGCACACAAATAACAAATACTCGCAACCCGACGCATTAAAGGGGTTGGCAATCCCTTTCGGGTAACGGCGCCAGAAACTGGCAAACAGGCGTGAGAGAGTTGTAAATATTGATAGATCGAACGCCAAATAAAATAAAGTGCAGCAAGGTATTTTTGTATTCTTGGTTTAATAGATCTGAAAATAAAAGGCAAATAAAATAGATCACAAAGGCAAATAATATGAGAAAGAGACCCGGAGGCCGTAGGTTTCACTAGTGGCTTCTCTCGAGAAAAAATCGCAAATGGTGGGTAAACAAATTATTGTTGAGCAATTGATAGAACTTCAAATAATCATGACGATATCCAGGCAATGATCATTACATAGGCATCACGTCCAAGATTAGTAGACCGACTCCTGCCTGCATCTACTACTATTACTCCACACATCGACCTCTATCCAGCATGCACCTAGTGTATTAAGTTCATTGAGAAGCAGAGAAATGCAATAAGAACGATGACATGATGTAGACAAGATCTATTTATGTAGAAATAGACCCCATCATTTTATCCTTAGTAGCAACGATACATACGTGTCGGTTCCCCTTCTGTCACTGGGATCAAGCACCGTAAGATCGAACCCACTACAAAGCACCTTTTCCCATTGCAAGATAAATATATCAAGTTGGCCAAATAAAACCCAAATATCGGAGAAGAAATACGAGGCTATAAGCAATCATGCATATAAGAGATCAAAGATACTCAAATAACTTTCATGGATAAAAAGATAGATCTGATCATAAACTCAAAGTTCATCCGATCCCAACAAACACACCGCAAAAAGAGTTGATCTCCAATAGACCATTGTATTGATAATCAAGAGAGAGAGAAAGCCATCTAGCTACTAACTACGGACCCGAAGGTCTACACAGAACTACTCACGCATCATCCGAGAGGCACCAATGGAAGTGGTGAACCCCTCCGTGATGGTGTCTAGATTGGATCTGGTGGTTCTGGACTCTGCGGCAGCTGGAATTGATTTTCGTCGAATCCCCTAGGGTTTCTAGAATATTGGGGTATTTATAGAGTAAATAGGTGGTCCGGGGGGCACCCAAGGTGGGCACAATGCACCAGGGCATGCTTGGGCCTCCAAGCGCGCCCTGGTAGATTGTGCTCCCCTTGGAGCACCCCCTAGGCGCTTCTCAGGCCCATTGGATGTCTTCTGGTCCAAAAAATCCACAAAAAGTTCCACAGCGTTTGGACTCTGTTTGATATTAATTACCTGCGACGTAAAAAACATGCAAAAAACAACAACTGGCGCTTAGCACTATGTCAATAGGTTAGTACCAAAAAATGATATATAATGACTATAAAATGATTACAAAACATCCAAGATTGATAATATAAGAACATGGAACAATAAAAAAAATTATAGATACATTGGAGACGTATCAGCATCCCCAAGCTTAATTCCTGCTCGTCCTCGAGTAGGTAAATGATAAAAACAGAATTTTTGATGTGGAATGTTGCCCAACATGTCATCTCATATTCTTTTCTTTATAGCATGGACATTTGGAATTTTATGTTGTTCAAAGCAATAGTCTCGTTTTGACGTGATAACTTAAATACTCAAGCATACCAACAAGCAACCATGTCTTTCAGAATATCAACGCTAAAATAATCTATCCCTAGCCCATCATGCTCAATCGTCGACCCATTCATGAAGCACACTCGCATATTGACTACACCCAATGCTCAAGTACGATAATAGTGCCCCTTAGTTGGTGCTTTATAAGAGAAGATGGAGACTCAAATGAAAAATAAAAATTGCATAAAGTAAAAGTAAGGCCCTTCGTAGAGGCAAGTAGGGATTTGTAGAGGTGCCAGAGCTCAAAGCGAAAATTGAGAGATAAAAACATTTTGAGAGGCATACTTTTCCCACCAACGAAAACGACTTAGAGTTCCCAACACTTTCCATGTTAGATATATCATAGGCGGTTCCCAAATAGAAATTAAAGTTTATTCCTTTTTCCACCATACTTTCACTTTCCATGGCTAACCGTATCCACGGGTGCCTTCCATACCAACACTTTCCAAGGAATTTATTATTTGACAACATAAAGTAAATTCATTTTTCATTTCAGGACTCGGCATCCCTAATACCTTTGCCTTACTCTCGTGCAATGACAAGTGAATAAACACTCATTGTGAGAATAACACACCTAGCATGGAAAATATTAGCCACCCCTCACCGCCTCGCGAGCGGTACAAGCACACAAAAGATAAATTTATTTTGAATATTAGAGATGGCACATACAAATTTGCTTAGAACGGCAAAAGAATACCGCGTCTAGGTAGATATAGTGGACTCATGTGGCAAAACTGGTTTAAAGGATTTTGGATGCACAAGTAGTGATCATACATAGTGCAAAATGAAGGCTAGCAAAAGATTGAGAAGCGACCAACCAAGAAATGAATAATCTCATAAGCGAGCATTAAGCATAATTAACACCGAAGAATGCACCACAAGTAGGATGTAATTTCATTGCATAACTATTGACTTTCGTGCTTGCATAGGGAATCACAAACCTTAACACCAATATTCTTACTAAAGCATTATTACTCATCAACATGACTCATATATCACATCATCATATCTCAAAACTATTACAAGGAATCAAGTTTATTTTGTCCAATGATCTTCTTCAAGTTTTTATTATATCCTTCTTGGATATCCTGATTCAGCCTATTATGAATGAAACATGTTTGGAATGACAATTAGAGATTATAGTTACTCATGCCATGCTTAATTAGCTAGGAGTTTATAATGGTTTACCTTGCGTGCCAACATGGAAATTAAAATGGTTGTGATGTAGTATGATAGGATGGTATCCTCCTTTGAATGATTCGAGTGGCTTGACTTGGCACAAGTTCACACATGTAGTTGAAACAAAATCAACATAGCCTCTACGATATTTATGTTCTTGGTGATTTATATCCTACTCATGCTTGCACTCAATGTTGGTTAATCTCAATGCATGTTTATGACTGTTGTCGCTCTCTAGTTGGTCGCTCCCGAGACTTTTCTAGCCTTCACTTGTACTAAGCGGGAATACTACTTGTGCATCCACTTCCATAAACCCAAAGTTGTTCCATATGAGTCCACCATACATTCCTATATGCAGTATTTACCTGCCGTTCCAAGTTAATTTGCATGTGCCAAAATCTAAACCTTCAAATGATAATCTGTTTTGTATGCTCGAATCTCTCATATACCAACTAGGGTTGTCAATATCTTCCATGCTAGTTGGGTTATTCTCACGATGAGTGGACTCCACTCATCATTCACGAGAAAATGGCTGGCAACCGGGATGCCCAGTCTCATGCTCAAATCAAATCAAAATAATTGCCAACAAAACTCCCCCAGGACTGTTGTTAGTTGGACGGTACCCATTGTTTCGGACTAGTGGTGGAGTGTGATTGTTGGTGGTGGGGGAGTATAAACTTTACCATTTTGTTTGGGAACCGCCTATAATGTATGTAGCATGGAAGATATCGAGATCTCTTGGTTGTTATGTTGACAATGAAAGCATGCCGCGCAAAATATTATTTATCTCTATTTCAAAACTCAAACTCTGGCACCTCTGCAAATCCATGGTTCCCTCTGCGAAGGGCCTATCTATTTACTTTTATTGCGGAGTCATCATCCTCTTACAAAATGCACCAGTTAGTGAGCACCACTGCCATTTGTATGCATTGTTATTAATTTATATTGAGTATGACTATAACTGGATCTCTTTTACCATGAATTACAATGTCTAGCCAGTCCTTGATCTTTAGAGGTGCTATGCACTTATGTTTTGCGGTCTCAGAAAGGGCTAGCGAGCTACCATCTTGTTATATCATATCATGATTGTTTTGAAAAAGTGTTGTCATCCGAGATTTATTATTATTGCTCGCTAGTTAATTATGTCATTGATATGAGTAAATGTGAGACCTAAAAGTTATTGTGAATATGGTTAGTTCATAATATTTGCTAAAACCTTGAATGTCGTCTTTACATATTTGCAACAACAAGATCAAACAAAGTTTGTAAAAGTTTTTCTTTATCACTTCCAGTTTGCCAACTGAATTGCTTGAGGACAAGCAATGAGTTAAGCTTGTGGGAGTTGATACGTCTCTGTCATATCTACTTTTCCAAACTCTTTTGCCCTTGTTTTGGACTCTAATTTGCATGATTTCAATGGAACTAACCCGGACTGATGTTGTTTTCAACAGAATTGCCATGGTGTTATTTTTGTGCAAAATAAAAAGTTCTCGGAATGACATGAAACTTCACGGAGATAAGTTTTCGAATTAATAAAAAATATTGGCGAAAGAATCAAGTGAAGGGGGCCCACACCCTAGCAACAAGGGTGGGGGGCACACCCACCCCCCTAGGGCGCCCCATCCGACCTTGTGGACCCCCTAGACCTCCACCGACCTCAACTCCAACTCCATATATTCATGTTCGGGGAGAAAAAGAATCGGAGAGAAGGATTCATCGCGTTTTATGATATGGAGCTGCCGCCAGGCCCTGTTCTTCCTTGGGAGGGCAGATCTGGAGTCTGTTTAGGGCTCCGGTGTGACGCCCCCGATTTGACCGTACACTAATCATACACGCAAATGTGTACGATCGAGATCAAGGACACACAGGAAGATATCACAACACAACTCTAGACACAATTTAAAATAATACAAGCTTTATATTACAAGCCATGGGCCTCGAGGGCTCGAATACATCAGCTCGAAAACAAAAGAGTCAGTGGAAGCAACAATATCTGAGTACAGACATAAGTTAAACAAGTTTGCCTTAAGAAGGCTAGCACAAAAGTAGCAACGATCGAAAAGGCAAGGCCTCTTGCCTGGGACCTCCTAACTACTCCTCAAAGCCGAACTCCATGTAGAATCATCCTCGGGATCCTCTGGCTCCTGGGCTCCATCATAGGATCGCAATAACCGGGAAAGGGGGAAAAAGAAGTAGCAAAGCAACCATGAGTACTCATCAAAAGTACTCGCAAGCAAGGATCTACACTACATATGCATTGGTATCAATGAAATGGGTAGTATCTGTGGACAGAACTTCAGAATGCCAGAATAAGAGGGGGATAGCTAGTCCTATCGAAGTCTATGCTTCTGGCAGCCTCCATCTTAAAGCAGTAGAAGAGAGTAGATGGAAAGTTAACCAAGTATCATCGTATAGCATAATCCTACCCGGTGATCCTCCCCTCGCCGCCCTGTGAGAGAGCGATCACCGGGTTGTATCTGGCACTTGGAAGGGTGTATTTTATTAAGTATCCGGTTCTAGTTGTCATAAGGTCAAGGTACAACTCCAGGTCGTCCTTTTACCGAGGGACACGGCTATTCGAATAGATAAACTTCCCTACAGGGGTGCACCACATTTCCCAACATTCTCAATCCCCTTTGGTCGGACACACTTTCCTGGGTCATGCCCGGCCTCGGAAGATCAACACGTCGCAGCCCTATCTAGGCACAACAGAGAGGTCAGCACGCCGGTCTAAATCCTATGCGCATAGGGTTCTGGGCCCCTCGCCCATTGCACACCTGCATGTTGCGTACGTGGCTGACAGCAGACCTAGCCCCCCTTAATACAAGCGTAGGCGTCCAATTCAATCCAACGTGCGTTGCTTAGTCGCTGACGTCACGAAGGCTTCAGCTAATACCACGATGTCGAGTGCCCATAACTGTTCCCGCGTAGTTGGTTAGTGCGTATAGGCTAGTGGCCAGACTCAGATCTAATACTAAGATCTCGTTAAGCGTTTTACTTGATGTAACCATGGACGCTGACCAGGGCCAGGCCCACCTCTCTCCTAGGTGGTCTCAACCTGCCTTGTCGCTCCGCCACAAAGTACCAGTCGGGGGCTGTCGGGAACCCAGGCCCACCTCTACGGGGATGGAACCACATGTCCTTTCAGCCCCTTCATCGGAATCACTTGCGGGTACTCTATGAGCTGAACCGACTTTAGTCACCACTTGTATCGAATATTATGTATAAGTATATACCCGTGATCACCTCCCAAGTAATCACGGCCCAGTAATATAGCATGGCAGACGGACAAGAGTGTAGGGCCACTGATGTAATACTAGCACCCTATAGTAAGCATTTAGGATTGCTAGCAAAGACAGGCTATGCATTAGGATAGGATTAATAGAAAGCAGCAACATGCTACACTACTCTAATGCAAGCAATAGAGAGAAGAATAGGCGATATCTGGGGATCATGGGGGGGCTTGCTTGGTTGCTCTGGCAAGAAGGACGGGTCATCAACACCGTAGTCGAACTGGGGGTCACCGGCAGTCTCGGGGTCTACTGGAAAGAAGTAATGGAGAGGGAACACAATAAATAACACAGCAATCAAAGCATCACAAAGTGTAACATGGCAATACATGGTGCTAGAGGTGACCTAATGCAGGGATAGGAGGTACCGACAATGGCGGAAAACATCCGGAAAAGTATTCCCGGTGTTTGGCTTTTTCGGACAGTTGAACCGGAGGGGGATGGTTGCACGTTCACTATGCTAGGGATGTGTGGCAGACGAACGGACCGCGTATTTGGATTTGTCTCGTCGTTCTGAGCAACTTTCATGTACAAAGTATTTCCATCCGAATTACAGATTATTTTCTATGATTTTTCAAAGTCTTATATGAATTTCTTGGAATTTCTGGAATTAATTCAAATTCGAAAATAAAGAATAAATTGCTACGTGCACACCCAAAGTGTACACAGTAGAGCAGCATAGAGGCTGACAGTGGGGCCTAGTTGGCTGCCCAGTCAGCAGTCAACTATGGACTTTGACTAGTCAACTAACCATTGGGTCCCACATATCATTGAGTGCCCTTTTATTAGTGCTTATCCATTTACTTAATTACTCGCTTGATCTTTACTTATACCTTTTCGGAGTAGCTTGTCATTTACTCTTATGCTTCTTCACTTATATCCTATGAGTAAATTGTTGAATAAATTGAATGCCATGAAGTTGAAATCATATCATGCCTAGTGGTAGCTTCACATTGGGTATAGAAAGTGAAATCTTTTGAGGCTTGACAATCACAATATTGGTCATACAAGCAATTCATGGATAATTCGTACAAGGAAGAGAACGTTCACATGAAAATACACTATCTTGGAAATCTTTTGTGATTGCGAGCCCCCATCAAAATATTAGATGACAAAATTGTGGACGTTGGACAAGGACGACAATGTAATGGTTTATGTTTGTTCATATTCGCAGAGAAGTTTGTCATAGATCCTTCAACATGTGGTGCTTGCCCCCCATCTTTGCTAGCCAAAGATTCTGCACCAAGTAGAGATACTACTTATCCATCCAAAAACCCTTAAACCCAAATCTTATTTTCAAGTGTCCACCATACCTACCTAAGGATTGAATAAGATCCTTCAAGTAAGTTGTCATCGGTGCAATAAGGTAGCAAAAATTGCTTCTGAAAGTGTTAGATCATTTAGTGTAAGAGAAAATTGAGAGTTGTACGAACTTGTGATGGCAAAGAATAAAAGTGATAGACTGCATAATAAAGGTTGCTATCATAAGCGGAATATAACTTGATGTTCTTTTGCACTAAGGAGTTGAGCATACAAACAAAAGAGAGCGCATGGCAACCTCTGCTTCCCTCTGCGAAGGGCCTATCTTTTACTTTTATGTATTTACTTTCATGTAAAGAGTCAAACTATTTCTCTCTATTCCTTTTTATTTTTCTGTTTTGGCAAGCATCATGTGGTGAGGAAAGATCTAGGCACATATATCCAGTTGGATATGGGTAGCATGAGTTATTATTGTTGACATCACCCTTGAGGTGAATATGTTGGGGGGCGAAATTATAAGCCCCTATCTTTCTATGTGCTAGTTGAAACATTTTGCTCATGTGTATGCAATGAGTGTTAGCAATCATAGAAGACTATACGATGGTTGAGTATGTGGAGATCTTACTTAAACTCTATTGAATAAGTTGAATTGCAATCGCTTGGTGACTAAGAACATAGGTTGTTGAGTTTCAAGACATTTCATTGTTTGAACCTTAACATGTGAATTGGTTGCTACTTTAAACATGAGAAAATTTATAAGAAAGAGTTGTTGTCATGATGCTAGGAAAAGTGATTGAAATTATCATTGATCGAACTTATGCACTTTGCTAGCATTCACACTTCATAAATTATTTCTTTTATCATTTACCTACTGGAGGACGACTAGGAATTAAGCTTGGGGGTGCTGATACGTCTACAACGAATCTATAATTTATGAAGTATCCATGCCATTTTATTATCATTCTTGGATGTTTTACAATCATTTTATAGCAACTTTATATCATTTTTTGGGACTAACCTATTGACCCAGTGCCAGTTGTTGTTTTTTTGCTTGTTTTTACATTGCAGGAAATCAATATCATACGGAGTCCAAACACCGTGAAACTTTTTGTGGATTTTTATGGACCAGAAGACCACCAATGGGCTAGAGCAGCACCTGGGGGTACCTGAGGGGGGCACAACCCACCAAGGCGCGCAAAGGTGGGTTGTGCCCACCTCGGTGGCCTCCCGCACCCCCTCTTTACACTCTAAATTCCCAAATATTCCGAAAACCCTCGGGGTTAACTTAGATCAGAAGTTCCGCCGCCGCAAGGCTCTATAGCCATGAGAAACCAATCTAGACCATCTTCCGGCACTTCGTCGGAGGGGGGAATCATCACCGGTGACCATCTTCATCATCCTAGCGGCCACCATGATGAGGAGGGAGTAGTCCACCCTCTGAGCTGAGGGTTTGTACTAGTAGCTATGTGTTTCATCTCCCTCTGGTGTTCTTGAATTGTCACGATCTTGATGTATTGTGGGCTTTCTTAATATAGTTGGATTATATGGTGTTTTCCCCTCTCCCTCTTGTTGTGAATTGAGTTTTCCCTTTGAAATTTTGCGGTTTGAATACTTTTATGGATTTGAGAGCACTTGATATATGTCTTGCATATGAATACTCGTGGTGACAATGGGGTATCGTATTGATTCACTTGATGTATGTTTTGGCACTCAACCCGCGAATTCCCGAGGTAAAAATGGGGTAATCTATGCATAGGGGTTGATGTACGTTCTTGTCTTTCTTTCTCCTATAGAAATCTTGGGGCATTCTTTGAGGTTCCTTGTGTTGGACTGAGTATTATGAATTTGAAATTATCTGGTATTATTTTAGTACGAACTCTTGGATAGATCAATCAGAAAGAATAGCTTTGAGGTGGTTTCGTACCCTACAAATGATTTGTTCTTATGTTCTCCGCTAGATATGAACTTCGGAGTGATTCTTCATCGCACTTTGAGGGGTGGTTATATGATCCAATTATATTAACACTGTTGAGAGATTGCCCTAGCGAAAGTATGGACCCTAGGCCTCATTTTCAAGTATTGCAATACCGTTTTTGTGCCCCTTTACTATTTGCTACCTTGCTATTTTTATTTATTCAGATAATAAAAATATATTTCTGCCATCAATATTACACTTTTATCAGCATCTCTTCACCGAACTAGTGCACCTATACAATTTGCCATTGTATTGGGTGTGTTGGGGACACAAGAGATTTCTTGTATTTGGTTGCAGGGTTGTTTGAGAGAGACCATCTTCATCCTACACCTCCCACGGGTTGATAAACCTTAGGTCATCCACTTGAGGGAAATTTTCTACTATCCTACAAAACTCTGCGCTTGGAGGCCCAACACAAGTCTACAAGAACAAGTTGCATAGTAGACATCAACCACCGACAGCCCGAACCCCAATACAACACCCCGACACCCCGACACGGCACCCCCGACCCCAACACAGCACCCCGACCCCGACATGAAACCCCAACACCTCCTGAAAAGGTGCTCTTCGGCCTTCTAGAGGCCGACGGGTCATATATTTGTGAATTATGAGTGAGTTCATATAATTTTCGATGTTGTTGTAAAAAACATCATATTTGTGTTGATCGGGTGGTTTTAAATGTGCAGTTGTTTCATCGCTGCAAGGTTCTGATACGTTTCCAACGTATCTATAATTTTTGATTGTTCCATGCTATATTATATTCTGTTTTGGACATTGTTGGGCTTTATTATACACTTTTCTATTATTTTTGGGACTAACCTATTAACTGGAGGCCCAGCCCAGAATTGTTGTTTTTTTGCCTATTTCAGAGTTTCGCAGAAAAAGAATATCAAACGGAGTCCAAACGGAATGAAACCTTCGGGAACGTGAATTTTGGAACGAACGTGATCCAGAGGACTTTGACCCTACGTCAAGAAAGC
>NC_041382.1:598694172-598699539 GCF_002162155.2 Triticum dicoccoides | reverse complement strand
CGTGCCCTCCACCCTTGTGGGGCCCATGTTGCTCCACCGACGTACTTCTACCTCCTATATATACCTACGTACCCCCAAACTACCAGACACGGAGCCAAAAACCTAATTCCACAGCCGCAACCTTCTGTGCCCGTGAGATCCCATCTTGGGGCCTTTTCCGGAGCTCCGCCGGAGGGGGCATCGATCACGGAGGGCTTCTACATCAACACCATAGCCTCTCCGATGATGTGTGAGTAGTTTACCTCAGACCTTCGGGTCCATAGTTATTAGCTAGATGGCTTCTTCTCTCTCTTTGTATCTCAATACAAAGTTCTTCACGATTCTTGTGGAGGTCTATTCAATCTAATCTTCTTTTGCCGTTTGTTTGTTGAGACCGATGAATTGTGGGTTTATGATCAAGTTTATCTATGAACAATATTTGAATCTTCTCTGAATTCTTTTATGTATGATTGGTTATCTTCGCAAGTCTCTTCGAATTATCAGTTTGGTTTGGCCTACTAGATTGATCTTCCTTGCAATGGGAGAAGTGCTTAGCTTTGGGTTCAATCTTGCGGTGTCCTTTCCCAGTGACAGTAGGGGCAGCAAGGCACGCATTGTATTGTTGCCATCGAGGATAACAAGATGGGGTTTATATCATATTGCATGAGTTTATCCCTCTACATCATGTCATCTTACTTAAAGCGTTACTCTGTTATTTTGAACTTAATACTGTAGATGCATGCTGGATAGTGGTCGATGTGTGGAGTAATAGTAGTAGATGCAGACAGGAATTGGTCTACTTGTCTCGGACGTGATGCCCATATACATGATCATACCTAGATATTCTCACAACTATGCTCAATTCTTTCAATTGCTCAACAGTAATTTGTTTACCCACCGTAATACTTATGCTCTCGAGAGAGGCCACTAGTGAAACCTATGGCCCCCAGGTCTATTTTCCATCATATTATTCTCTCGTCAACAAGCTATTTCTAGCACTTTTTATTTTTCTTTCTTTACTTTGCATCTTTATCATAAAAATACCAAAAATATTATCTTATCATATCTACCAAATCTCACTTTCGTAAGTGGCCGTGAAGGGATTGACAACCCCTTTATTGCGTTGGTTGCGCGGATTTTATTTGTTTGTGTAGGTGCGAGGGACTCGTCCGTGGCCTCCTACTGGATTGATACCTTGGTTCTCAGAAACTGAGGGAAATACTTACGCTACTTTGCTGCATCACCCTTTCCTCTTCAAGGAAAAACCAACGCAGTGCTCAAGAGGTAGCAAGAAGGATTTTTGGCGCCGTTGCTGGGGAGTCTACGCAAAAGTCAACATACCAGGTACCCATCACAAACCCTTATCTCCCGCATTACATTATTTGCCATTTGCCTCTCGTTTTCCTCTCACCCACTTCACCCTTGCCGTTTTATTAGCCCTTCTTCTGTTCGTCTTTCCATTTGCTTTGATGTCTTACCTGGCTTGTTTGGTTGGAATAGTTGTTTATTTATTTCCAAACAGAGAACCTAAAACCTATGGATCCTCATCCGCTTGCTAATCTTTTTAAGAGATCCAATTATGATGAACCAATTGCTAGTGAGTTTTGTGCACTAGATTATCTTTATGAAGTTTTGCTTGAAATTCGTGAATCTTAAAATTGTGATGAAGTACTTTATGGAGTGATTCACGATGGATCTTTAAATAGAAAGCATGATTGCAATGATGATAGTATAAATTCTATTAATGACAATTGTGCTTATAATATGCAAAACCCTAAGCTTGGGGATGCTAGTTTTGCTATGACTACTACTTGTTGCAATGATCATGATTGGGGTGATTCTTCTTATGCTCTTGAAAATTTATTTAAGCCCCATGATGAATACGAGATTGATAATAATGTTTGAAATAATATTGAAAGTGGGTTTGGAAGAGTGTCAACTTTAGATCCCACATATTTGGAGAATTTTCAATCTTATGAAGTTTTTGATAAAAGTGGGTTTGGAGAGGTCATGACTTTAGTTAATGTTAATACCACTATTTCGAAAGATTGTCAACTTTGCATGCGTGTGGATCATGTTGAGAATATTTTATATGATAGCTATATTGTTGAATTTGCTTATGATCCTACATGTAATTGTTATGAGAGAGGAAAATATGGTTGTAGAAATTTTTATGTTACTAAATTACCTCTCGTTATGTTGAGCTTGCTATTATTTCTTTCCGCTTCCTTGCATATGCTAGTTTTTGCTTACCTTGATAATTTGTTTGCCTATAAGATGCCTATGCATAGGAAGTAAGTTATACTTAGATGTTTTTGTCGCGTGTTTTATGATGCTCTCTTTGTGCTTCAATTCTTGTCTTTCATGTGAGCATCGTTGAAATCTTATGCCTAGCTATAAGGCTTTAAAGAAAAGCGCTTGTTGGGAAACAACCCAATATTTTTGCTTGCTTTTATTCAATAAATAATTTATCTAGCCTCTATTTTGGTTCTGTTTCTTGTGTTTAATTAGTGTTTGTGCCAAGTAGAACCGTTGGGAAGACTTGGGGAAAGTCTTTTTGATCTTGCTGTAAAAAACAGAAACTTTAGCGCTCACGAGAACTGCTGCCATTTTTATTTGGAAAGTGATATTTAGTTAATTATTTTTTAAGATGATTAATAGATAAATTCCTCACGTCCATCAATTTATTCTAGAAATTTTGGGGTTCCAGAAGTTTGCGTTAGCTACAGATTACTACAGACTGTTCTGTTTTTGACAGATTCTGTTTTTCGTGTGTTGTTTGCTTATTTTGATGAATCTATGGCTAGTAAAATAGTTTATAAACCATAGAGAAGTTTGAATACAGTAGGTTTAACACCAATATAAATCAATAATGAGTTCATTACAGTACCTTGAAGTGGTGTTTTGTTTTCTTTCGCTAACGGAGCTCACGAGATTTTCTATTTTGAGTTTTGTGTTGTGAAGTTTTCAAGTTTTGGGTTAAGTTTTACTGGATTATGGAACAAGGAGTGGAAAGAGCCTAAGCTTGGGGATGCCCATGGCACCCCAAGGTAAAATTCAAGGACACCCAAAAGCCTAAGCTTGGGGATGCCCTGGAAGGCATCCCCTCTTTCGTCTTCGTCTACCGGTAACTTTACTTGGAGCTATATTTCTATTCACCACATGATATGTGTTTTGCTTGGATCGTCTTGTATGATTTGAGTCTTTTCTTTTTAATTTACCACAATCATACTTTCTGTACACACCTTTTTAGAGAGACTCACATGATTTGAAAATTGTTAGAATACTCTATGTGCTTCACTTATATCTTTTGAGCTATATAGTTTTTGCTCTAGTGTTTCACTTATATCTTTTAGAGCATGGCGGTGGTTTTATTTTATAGAAATAATTGATCTCTCATGCTTCACTTATATTATTTTGAGAGTCCTTTAGAACTATGTGGAAAATTTATTTTAGGAATAATATAAAAACTTTCATAGAAGTGCATTGAATACTATGAGAAGTTCGATACTTGATAATTGTTTTGAGATATGGAGATGGTGATATTAGAGTCATGCTAGTTGAGTAGTTGTGAATTTGAGGAATACTTGTGTTGAAGTTTGTGATTCCCGTAGCATGCACGTATGGTAACCGTTATGTGACAAAATCGGAGCATGATTTATTTATTGATTGTCATCCTTAGGACTGGCGGTCGGGGACGAGCGATGGTCTTTTCCTACCAATCTATCCCTCTAGGAGCATGCGCGTAATAATTTGTTTCGATAACTAATAGATTTTTGCAATAAGTATGTGAGTTCTTTATGACTAATGTTGAGTCCATGGATTATATGCACTCTCACCCTTTCACCATTGCTGGCCTCTCTAATACCGTGAACTTTTCGCCGGTGTCATATACCCACCATATGCCTTCCTAAAAACAGCCACCATACCTACCTATTATGGCATTTCCATAGCCATTCCGAGATATATTGCCATGCAACTTACCACCGTTCCGTTTACTATGGCATGCTCCATCATTGTCATATTGCTTTGCATGATCATGTAGTTGACATTGTATTTGTGGCAAAGCCACTGTTCATAATTCTTTCATACATGTCACTCTTGATTCATTGCATATCCCGGTATACCATCGAAGGTATTCACATAGAGTCATATTTTGTTCTAAGTATTGAGTTGTAATTATTGAGTTGTAAGTAAAAAAAGTGTGATGATCATCATTTTTAGAGAATTGTCCCAAGTGATGAAAGGATGATGGAGATTATGATTCCCCCACAAGTCGGGATGAGACTCCGGAGTAAAAAAGGAGAGGCCATAAAAAAAGAGAAAAGACCCAAATAAAAAAATAAAAAAAAGAAGAAGGGACAATGCTACTATCCTTTTACCACACTTGTGCTTCAAAGTAGCACCATGATCTTCATGATAGAGAGTCTCCTATGATATCACTTTCATATACTAGTGGAAAATTTTCATTATAGAACTTGGCTTGTATATTCCAATGATGGGCTTCCCAAAATGCCCTAGGTCTTCGTGAGCAAGCGAGTTGGATGCACGCCCACTTAGTTCCTTTTGTTGAGCTTTCATATACTTATAGCTCTAGTGAATCCGTTGCATGGCAATGCCTACTCACTCACATTGATATCTATTAATGGGCATCTCCATAGCCCGTTGATACACCTAGTTGATGTGATACTATCTTCTCCTTTTTTGTCTTCTCCAGAACCACCATCCTATTCCACATATAGTGCTATGTCCATGGCTGACGCTCATGTATTGCGTGAAGATTGAAAAAGTTTGGGAACACCAAAAGGATGAAACAATTGCTTGGCTTGTCATTGGGCTTGTGCATGATTTAAATACTTTGTGTGGTGAAGATAGAGCATAGCCATACTATCTGATTTTGTAGGGATAACTTTCTTTGGCCATGCTATTTTGAGAAGACATAATTGCTTAGTTAGTATGCTTGAAGTATTATTATTTCTATGTCAATATTAAACTTTTGTCTTGAATCTTTCGGATCTGAATATTCGTACCACAATTAAGAGAATTACATTGAAATTATGCCAAGTAGCATTCCACATAAAAAATTCTGTTTTTATCATTTACCTACTCGAGGACGAGCAGGAATTAAGCTTGGGGATGCTTGATACATCTCCAACGTATCTATAATTTTTGATTGTTCCATGCTATATTATATTCTATTTTGGACATTATTGGGCTTTATTATACACTTTTATATTATTTTTGGGACTAACCTATTAAGCGGAGGCCCAGCCCAGAATTGTTGTTTTTTGCCTATTTCAGAGTTTCACAGAAAAAGAATATCAAATGGAGTCCAAACGGAATGAAACCTTCGGGAACATGATTTTTGGAACGAACGTGATCCAGAGG
>NC_041382.1:598691325-598693885 GCF_002162155.2 Triticum dicoccoides | reverse complement strand
ACGTTGCTCCACCGACGTACTTCTTCCTCCTATATATACCTACGTACCCCCAAACTACCAGACATGGAGCCAAAAACCTAATTCCACCGCCGCAACCTTCTGTGCACGTGAGATCCCATCTTGGGGCCTTTTCCGGAGCTCCGCCGGAGGGGGCATCGATCACGGAGGGCTTCTACATCAACACCATAGCCTCTCCGATGATGTGTGAGTAGTTTACCTCAGACCTTCGGGTCCATAGTTATTGGCTAGATGGCTTCTTCTCTCTCTTTGGATCTCAATACAAAGTTCTCCACGATTCTCGTGGAGATCTATTCGATGTAATCTTCTTTTGCGGTGTGTTTGTTGAGACCGATGAATTGTGGGTTTATGATCAAGTTTATCTATGAACAATATTTGAATCTTCTTTGAATTCTTTTATGTATGATTGGTTATCTTTGCAAGTCTCTTTGAATTATCAGTTTGGTTTAGCCTACTAGATTGATCTTTCTTGCAATGGGAGAAGTGCTTGGCTTTGGGTTCAATCTTGCAGTGTCCTTTCCCAGTGACAGTAGGTGCAACAAGGCACGTATTGTATTGTTGCCATCGAGGATAACAAGGTGGGGTTTATATCATATTGCATGAGTTTATCCCTCTACATCATGTCATCTTACTTAAAGCGTTACTCTGTTCTTTTGAACTTAATACTCTAGATGCATGCTGGATAGCGGTCGGTGTGTGGAGTAATAGTAGTAGATGCAGGCAGGAGTCGGTTTTACTTGTCTCGGACGTGATGCCTATATACATGATCATACCTACATATTCTCATAACTATGCTCAATTCTGTCAATTCCTCAACAGTAATTTGTTTACCCACCGTAATACTTATGCTCTCGAGAGAAGCCACTAGTGAAACCTATGGCCCCGGGTCTATTTTCCATCATATTAATCTCCCGTCAACAAGCTATTTCTAGCACTGTTTATTTTGCTTTCTTTACTTTGCATATTTATCATAAAAATACCAAAAATATTATCTTGTCATATCTATCAGATCTCACTTTTGTAAGTGACTGTGAAGGGATTGACAACCCCTTTATTGCGTTGGTTGCGAGGATTTTATTTGTTTGTGTAGGTGCGAGGGACTTGTGCGTGGCCTCCTACTGGATTGATACCTTGGTTCTCAAAAACTGAGGGAAATACTTATGCTACTTTGCTGCATCACCCTTTCCTCTTCAAGGGAAAACCAACGCAGTGCTCAAGAGGTAGCAGGTTCTAGTATTTGACGACCTCCCCGTGCGTTCGACGAGCTCCGCCCTTGTGTTCGTGGGTGAGCACAAATGACATCTCCTCCTCCCCCCTTCATTTGCTCTGCTCCGATCTTCATGCCAATGAAACTTACTAGCTATAGGTGTCTGCAATCATTAGTATGTGTGACCATTATGCGTCCCCCGTTCGAAAGGGTTACATCTAAAAATATGCATGCATTTGCATATTTATAACCGTGATTCTTTCGAATTGTCCAACGTTATACCTGGACAGCCCAAGTATGTGTAGATTGGGTTCATTTTCCCATATGCTCTGCTTCGGATCCGATGCAGAATTTTGTCAGTGCCTCCCTGTTGTTCTCCGGGTACACATCCCCTCTGCTTATTGCCGAGACGTGTATCAGGAGAACAACGGGGTGGTGCTGCCAAAATTTTTTGTCGGATCCGGAGCAGAGCATGGGAAAATGAACCCAATCTACACATACTCGGGTGGGATTAGGACCTATCTTTACCTATTAGAGTCTAGGTTGGATGGACATAATAAACATGACAAACTCCATTAACTAATGGATATGGTTTGCTGAATTATGTGTATATTTCTTGTGTGTTTGATGATGCTCGGGACTCGAACGATGAGATGGAGGAATCTGCAAAGGCCTTCAATGATTTGTTGGAGTCTTCAAAACGTCCTCTCCACAAGCACACTGAGCTTTGTCAGATGGATGTCATCTCACTAATGATGGCTCTGAAGGCTCAATTCAACTTGGGCAGAGACGTGATGATGACGGTATTTGGACGTTTTCTACCCAAAGGCCATGTACTACCTACAAACCTGTACCAGTCAGACAAAATCCTACATGCTCTTAAGATGCCCTATGAGAGGATACATGCCTGTGTGAAAGGATGTGCCTTATTTAGGCTTCAGTATGCGGACTTGAACTATTGTCCCATTTGCAAGTCATCCAGGTATGTTGTGGTAGACAATGGTGTGGGTGAGAAGACACAGACCAAAATCACCATTAATATTCTTCGGTATATGCCAATCGTACCAAGACTTCAATGTCTTTTCATGGTCGAAGAGACGACCAGACAAATGACATGGCACAAAACGGGCAAAAGAACCCAACTAGATGCAGATGGGAAGCTGATGATGGTGCACACATCGGACGGTGAAGCGTGGAAGCGCTTCGATGCATTACATGATGAAAAAGCAGCAGATCCAAGGCATCCTCGAGTCGACATCGGCACAGATGGGTTCAGTGTGTTTGGTCTGATGGCAGCCGAATACAGTTGTTGGCCCGTATTTGTCATTCCACTCA
>NC_041382.1:598659741-598691063 GCF_002162155.2 Triticum dicoccoides | reverse complement strand
AGATTATGCAAAGAAAGAACATTTTCCTGACGTTGATAATTCCAGGGCCCAACTATCCGGGGAAGAATATGAAAGTGTGCATCTAGCCGCTGAAGGACGAATTGCAAGAAGCCTAGGATAATGGGTTCAAGACAGTACCTAGTGATTGTACTAATCAGTTTTGTCTTGTTTGATTGTAGTCCTTCTACAGGTGTCTTGAGGAACATGAGGCAGACGCAGCTATGATTGTCCAAGCCGAGTGCAAGCGTCTACTTCAGAACTTACGACACGAGGCTCGGGTGTAGGTTGTTCGATGCATTACATGATGAAAAAGCAGCAGATCCAAGGCATCCTCGAGTCGACATCAGCATGGATGGGTTCAGTGTGTTTGGTCTGACGGCAGCCCAATACAGTTGTTGGCCCATATTTGTCATTCCACTCAATCCCCCCGGACAGATTATGCAAAGAAAGAACATTTTCCTGACGTTGATAATTCCACGGCCCAACTATCCGGGGAACAATATGAAGGTGTACATGCAGCCGCTGAAGGATGAATTGCAAGAAGCCTGGTATAATGGGTTCAAAATAGTACCTAGTGATTGTACTAATCAGTTTTGTCTTGTTTGATTGCAGACCTTCTACACGTGTCTTGACGAACACGAGGCGGACACGGCTATGGTTGTCCAAGCCGAGTGCAAGCGCCTACTTCAGAACTTATGGCATGACGCTCGGGTGCATGCTATTTGAGACTACTATGCCTTGACTAAGATTAAGAGGTCCAGGATGAAGTGCCATGCCAAGTTTCTGAGTAAGGAGAAGTACATGAAGGTAATTACCTATTCTTAAGGCCTTGTACTTAGTATCCTTGTTTTAATTCATAGGCGTAGCGCTGAAATTTCTCTTGTCTAACTAAGGTGCCCCCGAGATGGTGTGCGGATAGGATGGACTGTTGGGCGGCATTGGTGCATGAGTGGTGCTCTCCCCAATGGCTAGCCGTCCACAACAAGGCCAAGGGTAATCGTGCCCAAATGCAAGGTGTGCCACACCATCAAGGGAGCTCCAACCTATTTGAGTACCGGGATGATACGTCTCCAACGTATCTATAATTTTTTATTGTTCCATGCTATTATAATATCAACCTTGGATGTTTTATGTGCCTTTATATGCTATTTTATATGATTTTTGGGACTAACCGATTAACCTAGAGCCAGTGCCAGTTTCTGTTTTTTCCTTGTTTTAGAGTATCGCAGAAAAGGAAAATCAAACGGAGTCCAATTGACCTGAAACTTCACGGAACTTATTTTTGGAAGGAAAGCAACCCGGCAGACTTGGAGTCCATGTAAGGGAAGCAATGAGGAAGCCACGAGGCAGGGGGCGCATCCACCCCCCTGGGCGCGCCCTCCACCCTCGTGGGCCCCTCGTGGCTCCCCTGATGTACCTCTTCCTCCTATATATCTCCATATACCCTAAAACGATCGGGGAGCACAATCGATCGGGAGTTCCGCCGCCAGAAGCCTCGGTAGCCACTGAAAGCCAATCTAGACCCGTTCCGGCATCCTGCCGGAGGGGGGAGTCGCTCTCCGGTGGCCATCTTCATCATCCCGGTGCTCTCCATGACGAGGAGGGAGTAGTTCTCCCTCGGGGCTGAGGGTATGTACCAGTAGCTAGGTGTTTGATCTCTCTCTCTCTCTCTCATGTTTTTGAGGTGGTACGATCTTGATGTATCACGAGCTTTGCTATTATAGTTGGATCTTATGATGTTTCTCCCCCTCTACTCTCTTGTAATGGATTGAGTTTTCCCTTTGAAGTTATCTTATCGGATTGAGTCTTTAAGGATTTGAGAACACTTGATGTATCTCTTGCGTGGGATACCCATGGTGACAATGGGGTATTCTATTGATCCACTTGATCTATGTTTTGGTGATCAACTTGCGGGTTCCGCCCATGAACCTATGCATAGGGGTTGGCACACGTTTTCGTCGTGATTCTCCGGTAGAAACTTTGGGGCACTCTTTGAGGTTCTATGTGTTGGTTGAATAGATGAATGTAAGATTGTGTGACGCATATCGTATAATCATACCCACGGATACTTGAGGTGACATTGGAGTATCTAGGTGAAATTATGGTTTTGGTTTATTTGTGTCTTAAGGTGTTATTCTAGTACGAACTCTAGGGCTGTTTGTGACACTTATAGGAATAGCCCAACGGATTGATTGGAAAGAATAACTTTGAGGTCGTTTCGTACCCTACCATAATCTCTTCGTTTGTTCTCTGCTATTAGTGACTTTGGAGTGACTCTTTGTTGCATGTTGAGGGATAGTTATGTGATCCAATTATGTTATTATTGTTGAGAGGACTTGCACTACTGAAAGTATGAACCCTAGGCCTTGTTTCCTAGAATTGCAATACCGTTTACGCTCACTTTTATCATTAGTTACCTTGCTGTTTTTATATTTTCAGATTACAAAAAATATTATCTATCATCCATATACCACTTGTATCACCATCTCTTCGCCGAACTAGTGCACCTATACAATTTACCATTGTATTGGGTGTGTTGGGGACACAAGAGACTCTTTGTTATTTGGTTGCAGGGTTGCTTGAGAGAGACCATCTTCATCCTACGCCTCCTACGGATTGATAAACCTTAGATCATCCACTTGAGGGAAATTTGCTACTGTCCTAAAAACCTCTGCACTTGGAGTCCCAACAACGTCTATAAGAAGAAGGTTGTGTAGTAGACATCAAGCTCTTTTCTGGCGCCATTGCCGGGGAGGTTAGCGCTTGTTGGGAGGCAACCCAATTTTATTTTTGTTCCTTGATTTTTGCTCCTGTTTAGCAATAAATAATTTATTTATCCTCTGTTATGATTGAGTTTTTTTGCTTTTAATTAGTGTTTGTGCCAAGTAGAACCTTTGGGAAGACTTGGGGAAAGTCTTTGCGATCATGCTGTAAAAAACAGAAACTTTAGCGCTCACGAGAACTACTGCCATTTTTATTTGGATATTGCTATTTAGTTAATTCTTTTTGCAGATAATTAATATATAAATTCCTCAGGTCCAGCAATTTATTTGAGAATTTTATGAGTTCCATAAGTATACGTTTGATCCATATTACTACAGATTGTTCTGTTTTTGAAAGATTCTGTTTTTTCATGTGTTGTTTTCTTATTTTGATGAATCTATGGCTAGTAAAAGAGTTTATAAACCATAGAGAAGTTGGAATACAGTAGGTTTAACTCCAATATAAATAAAGAATGAGTTCATTATAGTACCTTGAAGTGGTGATTTATTTTCTTATACCAACGGAGCTTACGAGTTTTCTGTTAAGTTTTGTGTCGTGAAGTTTTCAAGTTTTGGGTAAGGATACGATGGACTATGGAATAAGGAGTGGCAAGAGCCTAAGCTTGGGGATGCCCAAGGCACCCCAAGGTAATATTCAAGGACAACCAAAAGCCTAAGCTTGCGGATGCCCCGGAAGGCATCCCCTCTTTCGTCTTCGTTCATCGGTAACTTTACTTGGAGCTATATTTTTATTCACCACATGATATGTGTTATTTATAACAATGTCTTGCATCTTTTATTTCAATAGAAGTGGCATTGATAGCCTTTACTATGCCTATGTTAGAAGTCCACATGTTGCTGTTTGAAAACAGAAAGTTTACCGCTGTTGCAATAATTCCCTAGAAAAGTCAGAATGTGATAAAATGTTGAAACCTTTTGAATATTAAGCTATAATAAATTTACTACAGTGGGAATTTTCTTTCATAATTTTTGGAGCTAGGGAAGTATGGATGTTGCTCCATTCTTTAGACTGTCCTGTTTTGGCAGATTGCTGTTATGTTTGCATTGTTTGCATATGTTTGCTTCTTTAATGATTCTATTTGAGGATAGGACTATTAAATATGCAGAGACATTTAGTATGCAATGTTTAATAATAATTTTAGTGATTTGCTACATTATAGTATGATAAGGTTTTTGCAATGGTTTATATTAACTTATCTCACGAGTCCTTGTTGAGTTTTGTGTGGATGAAGCTTTTGAGATTTAGGGAGACCGTGATATGAGAGGAATTAAGGAGACACAAAAGCTCACGCTTGGGGATGCCCAAGGCATCCCAAGATAATATTTCAAGAGGTCTCAAGCGTCTAAGCTTGGGGATGCCCCGGTTGGCATCCCACCTTTCTTCTTCAACAACTATCAGTTAGTTTCGGTTGATCCTAAGTTTTTTCTTCTTCACATGATGTTTGCTATTCTTAGATATCATTTTATTTTGTTTTGCTTGCTGTTTGAATAAAGTATCAAGATCTGAAATTATTAAATGTTAGAGAGTCTTCACATAGTTGCATAATTATTCGACTACTCATTGATCTTCACTTATATCCTTCGGAGTAGTTTGTTGTTGCTCTAGTGCTTCACTTATATCTTTTAGAGCACGGTGGTGGTTTTATTTTGAAGAAATAGATGAACTATCATGCTTCACTTATATTATTTTGTGATTATTTAGAACAGCGTGGTAATTTGCTTTGGTTATGAATTTAGTCCTAATATGATGTGCATCCAAGAGGGGTATAATAAAAACTTTCATATAAAGTGCATTGAATACTAAGAGAAGTTTGATACTTGATGATTGTTTTGAGATATGAAGATGGTGATATTAGAGTCATGCTAGTTGAGTAGTTGTGAATTTGAGAAATGCTTGTGTTGAGGTTTGTGATTCCCGTAGCATGCACGTATGGTGAACCGTTATGTTAAGAAGTCGGAGCATGATGTATTTATTGATTGTCCTCCTTATGAGTGGCGGTCGGGGACGAGCGATGGTCTTTTCCTACCAATCTATCCCCCTAGGAGCACGCGCGTAGTACTTTGTTTCGATAACTAATAGATTTTTGCAATAAGTATGTGAGTTCTTTATGACTAATGTTGAGTCCATGGATTATACGCACTCTCACCGTTCCACCATTGCTATCCTCTCTAATATTGCGCACCTTTCGCTAGTATCATAAACCCACCATATACCTTCCTCAAAACAGCCACCATACCTACCTATTATGATGTTTCCATAGCCATTCCGAGATATATTGTCATGCAACTTTCCACCGTTCTGTTTATTATGACACGCTCCATCATTGTCATATTGCTATGCATGATCATGTAGTTGACTTGTATTTGTGGCAAAGCCACCGTTCATAATTCTTTCATACATGTCACTCATGAGTCATTGCACATCCCAGTACACCGCCGAAGGCATTCATATAGAGTCATATCTTGTCCTAAGTATTGAGTTGTAATTCTTGAGTTGTAAGAAAATAAAAGTGTGATGATCATCATTATTAAAGCATTGTCCCGGTGAGGAAAGGATGATGGAGACTATGATTCCCCCACAAGTCGGGATGAGACTCCGGACGAAAATAAAAGAAATAAAAGAGGCCAAAGAAGCCCAAATAAAAAAATTGAAAAGAGGCCAAAAAAGAGAAAAGACCCAAATAAAAAAATAAATGAGAGAAAAAGAGAGAAGGGGCAATGCTACTATCCTTTTACCACACTTGTGCTTCAAAGTAGCACCATGATCTTCATGATAGAGAGTCTCCTATGTTGGCACTTTCATATACTAGTGGGAATCTTTCATTATAGAACTTGGCTTGTATATTCCAATGATGGGCTTCCTCAAAATGCCCTAGGTCTTCGTGAGCAAGCAAGTTGGATGCACACCCACTTAATTTCTTTTTGAGCTTTCATACACTTATAGCTCTAGTGCATTCGTTGCATGGCAATCCCTACTCACTCACATTGATATCTATTGATGGGCATCTCCATAGCCCGTTGATACGCCTAGTTGATGTGAGACTATCTTCTCCTTTTTGTATTCTCCACAACCACCATTCTATTCCACCTATAGTGCTATGTCCATGGCTCACGCTCATATATTGCGTGAAAATTGAAAAAGTTTGAAAACATCAAAAGTATGAAACAATTGCTTGGCTTGTCATCGGGGTTGTGCATGATTTAAATATTTTGTGTGGTGAAGATGGAGCATAGCCAGACTATATGATTTTGTAGGGATAGCTTTCTTTGGCCATGTTATTTTGAGAAGACATGATTGCTTTGTTAGTATGCTTGAAGTATTATTATTTTTATGTCAATATTAAACTTTTGTCTTGAATCTTATGGATCTGAATATTCTTGCCACAATAAAGAGAACTACATGGAAAAATATGTTAGGTAGCATTCCACATCAAAAATTCTGTTTTTATCATTTACCTACTCGAGGACGAGCAGGAATTAAGCTTGGGGATGCTGATACGTCTCCAACGTATCTATAATTTTTGATTGTTCCATGCTATTATATTATCAACCTTGGATGTTTTATATTCCTTTATATGCTATTTTATATGATTTTTGGGACTAACCTATTAACCTAGAGCCCAATGCTAGTTTCTATTTTTTCCTTGTTTTAGAGTATCGCAGAAAAGGAAAATCAAACGGAGTCCAATTGACCTGAAACTTCACGGAACTTATTTTTGGAAGGAAAGCAACTCGGGAGACTTGGAGTCCACGTAAGGGAAGCAACAAGGAAGCCACGAGGCAGGGGGCGTGCCCTCCCCCTGGGCGCGCCCTCCACCCTCGTGGGCCCCTCGTGGCTCCCCTGATGTACCTCTTCCTCATATATATCTCCATATAGCCGAAAACGATCGGGGAGCACAATAGATTGGGAGTTCCGCCGCCAGAAGCCTCGGTAGCCACCAAAAGCCAATCTAGACCCATTCCGGCACCCTGCCGGAGGGGGGAATCGCTATCCGGTGGCCATCTTCATCATCCAAGTGCTCTCCATGACAAGGAGGGAGTAGTTCTCCCTCGGGGCTGAGGGTATGTACCAGTAGCTATGTGTTTGATCTCTCTCTCTCTCTCTCTCTCTCGTGTTCTTGAGGTGGTACGATCTTGATGTATCGTGAGGTTTTCTATTATAGTTGGATCTTATGATGTTTCTCCCCCTCTACTCTCTTTTAATGGATTGAGTTTTCCCTTTGAAGTTATCTTATCGGATTGAGTCTTCAAGGATTTGAGAACACTTAATGTATGTCTTGCGTGGGATACCCGTGGTGATAATGGGGTATTCTATTGATCCACTTGATCTATGTTTTGGTGATCAACTTGCGGGTTCCGCCCATGAACCTATGCATAGGGGTTGGTACACATTTTCGTCGTGATTCTCCGGTAGAAACTTTGGGGCACTCTTTGAGGTTCTATGTGTTGGTTGAATAGATGAATCTGAGATTGTGTGACGCATATCGTATAATCATACCCACGGATACTTGAGGTGACATTGGAGTATCTAGGTGACATTAGGGTTTTGGTTGATTTGTGTCTTAAGGTGTCATTCTAGTACGAACTCTAGGGCTGTTTGTGACAGTTATAGGAATAGCCCAACAGATTGATTGGAAAGAATAACTTTGAGGTGGTTTCGTACCCTACCATAGTCTCTTCATTTGTTCTCCGCTATTAGTGACTTTGGAGTGACTCTTTGTTGCATGTTGAGGGATATTTATGTGATCCAATTATGTTATTATTGTTGAGAGGACTTGCACTACTGAAAGTATGAACCCTAGACCTTGTTTCCTAGCATTGCAATACCGTTTACGCTCACTTTTATCATTAGTTACCTTTCTGTTTTTTATATTTTCAGATTAAAAAAACTATTATCTACCATCCATATACCACTTGTATCACCATCTCTTCGCCGAACTAGTGCACCTATACAATTTACCATTGTATTGGGTGTGTTGGGGACACAAGAGACTCTTTGTTATTTGGTTGCAGGGTTGCTTGAGAGAAACCATCTTCATCCTACACCTCCTACGGATTGATAAACCTTAGGTCATCCACTTGAGGGAAATTTTCTATTGTCCTACAAACCTCTGCACTTGGAGGCCCAACAACATCTATAAGAAGAAGGTTGTGTAGTAGACATCAAGCTCTTTTCTGGCGCCGTTGCCGGGGAGGTTAGCGCTTGTTGGGAGGCAACCCAATTTTAGTTTTGTTCCTTGCTTTTTGCTCCTGTTTAGAAATAAATAATTTATCTATCCTCTGTTATGATTGAGTTTTTATGCTTTTAATTAGTGTTTGTGCCAAGTAGAACCTTTGGGAAGACTTGGGGAAAGTCTTTGCGATCATGCTGTAAAAAACAGAAACTTTAGCGCTCACGAGAACTACTGCCATTTTTATTTGGAGAGTGATATTTAGTTAATTCTTTTTGCAGATGATTAATAGATAAATTCCTCAGGTCCAGCAATTTATTTGAGATTTTATGAGTTCCATAAGTATACGTTTGATCCAGATTACTACAGACTGTTCTGTTTTTGACAGATTCTGTTTTTCATGTGTTGTTTACTTATTTTGATGAATCTATGGCTAGTAAAAGAGTTTATAAACCATAGAGAAGTTGGAATACAGTAGGTTTAACACCAACATAAATAAAGAATGAGTTCATTACAGTACCTTGAAGTGGTGATTTATTTTCATATACTAACGGAGCTTACGAGTTTTCTATTAAGTTTTGTGTTGTGAAGTTTTCAAGTTTTGGGTAAGGATTCGATTGACTATGGAATAAGGAGTGTCAAGAGCCTAAGCTTGGGGATGCCCAAGGCACCCCAAGGTAATATTCAAGGACAACCAAAAGCCTAAGCTTGGGGATGCCCCGGAAGGCATCCCCTCTTTCGTCTTCGTTCATCAGTAACTTTACTTGGAGCTATATTTTTATTCACCACATGATATGTGTTTTGCTTGGAGCATCAATTTATTTTTTTAATATTTGCTTGATGTTATTTAGAACAATTTCTTGCATCTTTTATTTCAATAAAAGTGGCATTGATAGCCTTTACTATGCCTATGTTAGAAGTCCACATGTTGCTGTTTGAAAACAGAAAGTTTACCGCTGTTGCAATAATTCCCTAGAAAAGTCAGAATGTGCTAAAATGTTGAAACCTTTTGCATATTAATCTCTGATAAATTTCCTACAGTGGGAGTTTTCTTTCATAATTTTTGGAGCTAGGGAAGTATGGATGTTGCTGCATTCTTTACAGACTGTCCTGTTTAGGCAGTTTGCTGTTATGTTTGCATTGTTTGCATATGTTTGCTTCTTTAATGATTCTATTTGAGGATAAGACTATTAAATATGCAGAGGCATTTAGTATACAATGTTGAATAATAATTTTAGTGATTTGCTATAGTAGGGTATGATAAGGTTTTTGCAATGGTTTATAGTAACTTATCTCACGAGTCCTTGTTGAGTTTTGTGTGGATGAAACTTTTGAGATTTAGGGAGACCATGATATGAGAGGAATTAAGGAGACACAAAAGCTCAATCTTGGGGATGACCAAGGCATCCCAAGATAATATTTCAAGAGGTCTCAAGCATCTAAGCTTGGGGATGCCCCGGTTGGCATCCCACCTTTCTTCTTCAACAACTATCAGTTAGATTCGGTTGATTTATGTCTTAAGGTGTTATTCTAGTACGAACTCTAGGGCTGTTTGTGACACTTATAGGAATAGCCCAACGGACTGATTGGAAAGAATAACTTTGAGGTGGTTTCGTACCCTACCATAATCTCTTCGTTTGTTCTCTGCTATTAGTGACTTTGGAGTGACTCTTTGTTGCATGTTGAGGGATAGTTATGTGATCCAATTATGTTATTATTGTTGAGAGGACTTGCACTACTGAAAGTATGAACCCTAGGCCTTGTTTCCTAGCATTGCAATACCGTTTCCGCTCACTTTTATCATTAGCTACCTTGCTGTTTTTATATTTTCAGATTACAAAAACTATCATCCATATACCACTTGTATCACCATCTCTTCGCCGAACTAGTGCACCTATGCAATTTACCATTGTATTGGGTGTGTTGGGGACACAAGAGACTCTTTGTTATTTGATTGCAGGGATGCTTGAGAGAGACCATCTTCATCCTACGCCTCCTACGGATTGATAAACCTTAGGTCATCCACTTGAGGGAAATTTGCTACTGTCCTACAAACCTCTGCACTTGGAGGCCCAACAACGTCTACAAGAAGAAGGTTGTGTAGTAGACATCAGGGGATCACTAGGTATATGGTTTGCTTCATGATTCATGCAATTTCATTCTTCATGCTAGCTTGAGCCCTTAACTAATATTTTGTTCCTCTCTTTTAGGCACGACACAACAAGAAGGAGGTGCCAACGCTATTCGACCTCTATGCCATGGCCCATACTTCCCCGTACAAGAAGGCCAGTGCATTCTTTGAGGATGAGCTCGATCATCCATAGAGCTGAAGGAAATATGCCCTAGAGGCAATAATAAAGTTGTTATTTGTATTTCCTTATATCATGATATATTTTTATTATTCATGCTAGAATTGTATTAACCAGAAACTTAATACATGTGTGAATACATAGACAAAATAGAGTGTCCCTAGTATGCCTCTACTTGACTAGCTAGCTCATTAATCAAAGATGGTTAAGTTTCCTGACCATAGACATGTGTTGTCATCTGATGAACGGGGTCACATCATTAGAGAATGATGTGATGGACATGATGTTGGGGAACGTAGCAGAAATTCAAAATTTTCCTACGTATCACCAAGATCTATCTATGGAGAAACCAGCAACGAGTAGAAAGGAGAGTGCATCTACATACCCTTGTAGATCGCTAAGCGGAAGCGTTCAAGAGAACGGGGTTGAAGGAGTCGTACTCGTCGTGATCCAAATCACCGGAGATCCTAGTGCCGAACGGACGGCACCTCCGCGTTCAACACACGTACAGCCCGATGACGTCTCCCATGCCTTGATCCAGCAAGGAGAGAGGGAGAGGTTGAGGAAGACTCCATCCAGCAGCAGCACGACGGCGTGGTGGTGGTGGAGGAGCGTGGCAATCCTGCAGGGCTTCGCCAAGCACCGCGGGAGAGGAGGAGGACTTGGGAGAGGGGGAGGGCTGCGCCAGAACTTCGTGTGTAGCTCCCATGCGTCTCCCCACTATATATAGGGGTGGAGGGGCTGGTTTCTTGCCCTCCAAGTCCATTGGGGCGTTGGCAAAGGTGGGAGGAAAGAAATCCCATCATTTCCTTCCCCACCGATTGCTATCCCCCCTTTTTAGGGATCTTGATCTTATCCCTTTGGGATATGATCTTATTCCTTCTAAGGGGGGATCTTGGTGCGCCTTGACCAGGGGTGTGGGGCCTTTCCCCCACTACCCACGTTCATGTGGGTCCCCCCATGCAGGTGGGCCCCACTTCGGAACCTTCTAGAACCTTCCCGGTACAATACCGAAAAATCCCGAACATTTTCCAGTGGCCAAAATAGGACTTCCCATATATAAATCTTTACCTCCGGACCATTCCGGAACTCCTCGTGATGTCCGGGATCTCATCCGGGACTCCGAACAACATTCGGTAACCACATACAAACTTCCTTTATAACCCTAGCGTCATCGAACCTTAAGTGTGTAGACCCTACGGGTTCGGGAGACATGTAGACATGACCGAGACGTTCTCCGGTCAATAACCAACAGCGGGATCTGGATACCCATGATGGCTCCCACATGTTCCACGATGATCTCATCGGATGAACCACGATGTCAAGGACTTAATCAATCCCGTATTCAATTCCCTTTGTCTATCGGTATGTTACTTGCCCGAGATTCGATCGTCGGTATCCAATACCTTGTTCAATCTCGTTACCGGCAAGTCACTTTACTCGTTCCGTAACATATCATCCCGTGATCAACTCCTTGGTCACATTGCGCATATGATGATGTCCTACCGAGTGGGCCCAGAGATACCTCTCCGTTTACACGGAGTGACAAATCCCAGTCTCGATCCGCATAAAACAATAGATACTTTCGGAGATACCTGTAGTGCACCTTTATAGTCACCCAGTTACGTTGTGACGTTTGATACACCCAAAGCACTCCTACGGTATCCAGGAGTTACACGCTCTCATGGTCGAAGGAAGAGATACTTGACATTGGCAAAGCTCTAGCAAATGAACTACACGATCTTTTGTGCTAGTCTTAGGATTGGGTCTTGTCCATCACATCATTCTCCTAATGATGTGATCCCGTTATCAACGACATCCAATGTCCATAGCCAGGAAACCATGACTATCTGTTGATCACAACGAGCTAGTCAACTAGAGGCTCACTAGGGACATTTGTGGTCTATGTATTCACACGTGTATTACGATTTCCGGATAATACAGTTATAGCATGAATAAAAGACAATTATCATGAACAAGGAAATATAATAATAATACTTTTATTATTGCCTCTAGGGCATATTTCCAACAGTCTCCCACTTGCACTAGAGTCAATAATCTAGTTCACATCACCATGTGATTAACACTCACAGGTCACATCGCCATGTGACTAATACCCAAGAGTTTACTAGAGTCAGTAGTCTAGTTCACATCACTATGTGATTAACACTCAATGAGTTTTGTGTTTGATCATGTTGCTTGTGAGAGAGGTTTTAGTCAACGGGTCTGAACCTTCCAGTTCCGTGTGTGCTTTACAAATCTCCATGTCATCTCCTAGATGCAGCTACCACGCTCTATTTGGAGCTATTCCAAACAACTGTTCTACTTGGAGCTATTCTAAATTATTGCTCCATTATATGTATCCGGTCTCTCTACTCAGAGCTATCCGGATAGGTGTCAAGCTTGCATCGTCGTAACCTTTACGACGAACTCTTTTACCACCTCCATAATCGAGAAAATTCCTTAGTCCACTAGTTACTAAGGATAACTTTGACCGCTGTCCTGTGAGCCATTCTTGGATCACTCTTGTACCCCTTGACTGACTCATGGCAAGGCACACTTCAGGTGCGGTACACAGCATAGCATACTGAAGAGCCTACGTCTTAAGCATAGGGGACGACCTTCGTCCTTTCTCTCTATTCTGCCGTGGTCGAGCTTTAAGTCTTAACTTCGTACCTTACAATTCAGGCAAGAACTCCTTCTTTGACTGGTCCATCTTGAACACCTTCAAGATCATGTCAAGGTATGTGCTCATTTGAAAGTATTATTAAGTATTTTGATCTATCCATATAGATCTCGATGCTCAATGTTCAAGTAGCTTAATCCAGGTTTTCTATTGAAAAACATCTTTCAAATAACCCTATATGCTTTCTAGAAATTCTACATCATTTCTGATCAACATATACTCATCAGAAATTCTATAGTGCTCCCACTCACTTCTTTGGAAATACAAGTTTTTCATAAAACTTTGTACAAACCCAAAATCTTTGATCATCTCATCAAAGTGTACATTCCAACTCCGAGATGCTTACTCCAGTCCTTAGAAGGATCGCTGGTGCTAGCATACCTTTTAGCATCCTTAGGAATGACAAAACTTTTCTGATTTTATCGCATACAACCTTTCCTTACGACTGGTAAGGAAACTCATTTTGTCATCCATCTGCCAGATTTCATAAATGCAACTAATGCTAACATGAATCCGACGGACTTTAAGCATCGCTACGGATGAGAAAATCTCATCGTAGTCAACTCCTTGAACTTGTGAAGAACTCTTCGCCACAAGTCGAGCTTCATGGATGGTGACATTACCATCCACGTCCGTCTTCTTCTTAAAGATCCATTTATCTCAATGGCTTGCCGATCATCGGGCAAGTCTACCAAAGTTCATGCTTTGTTCTGATACATGGATCCTATCTCGAATTTCATGGCTTCTAACCATTTGTCGGAATTTGGGCCCACAATCGCTTCTCCATAGCTCGTAGGTTCATTGTTGTGTAGCAACATGACCTTCAAGACAGGATTACCGTACCACTCTAAAGTAGTACGCATCCTTGTCACCCTACGAGGTACGGTAGTGACTTGATCCGAAACTTCATGATCACTATCATAAGCTTCCACTTCAATTGGTGTAGGTGCCACAGGAACAACTCTTTGTGCCCTGCTATACACTAGTTGAAGTGACGGTTCAATAACCTCATCAAGTCTCCACCATCCTCCCACTCAATTCTTTCGAGAGAAACTTTTCCTCGAGAAAGGACCCGATTCTAGAAACAATCCTTTATTGCTTTCGGATCTGAGACAGAAGGCATACCCAACTGTTTTTGGGTTGTCCTATGAAGATGTATTTATCCGCTTTGGGTTCGAGCTTATCAGCCTGAAACTTTTTCACATAAGTGTCGCAGCCCCAAACTTTTAAGAAACGACAACTTAGGTTTCTCTAAACCATAATTCATATGGTGTCATCTCATCGGAATTACGTGGTGCCCTATTTAAAGTGAATGTGGTTGTCTCTAATGCCTAACCCATGAACGATAGTGGTAATTCGATAAGAGACATCATGGTACGCACCATATCCAATAGGGTGCAACTATGATGTTCGGACACACCATCACACTATGGTGTTCCAGGCGGTATTAATTATGAAACAATTTCCACAATGTCTTAATTGTGTGCCAAAACTCGTAACTCAGATATTCATCTCTATGATCGTATCATAGACATTTTATCCTCTTGTCACAATGATCTTCTACTTCACTCTGAAATTACTTGAACCATTCAATAATTCAGAGTTGTGTTTCATCAAGTAAATATTCTCAACATCTACTCGAATCATCTGTGAAGTAAGAACATAACGATATTCACTGCATGCCTCAGCATTTATTGGACTGCACACATCAAAATGTGTTACTTCCAACAAGTTGCTATCTTGTTCCATCTTATTGAAACCGAGGCATTTCAGTCATCTTGCCTATGTGGTATGATTTGCATATCTCAAGTGATTCAAAATCAAGTGAGTCCGAACGGTCCATTTGCATGGAGTTTCTTCATGCATATACACCAATAGACATGGTTCGCATGTCTCAAACTTTTCAAAAATGAGTGAGTCCAAAGATCCATCAACATGGAGCTTCTTCATGCGTTTTATACCATTATGACTTACATGGCAGTGCCACAAGTAAGTGGTACTATCATTACTATCTTATATATTTTGGCATGAAAATGTGTATCACTACGACCGAGATTCAATAAACCATTCCTTTAGGTGCAAGACCATTGAAGGTATTATTCAAAAATTAGAGTAACCATTATTCTCCTTAAATGAATAACCGTATTGCGATAGACATAATCCAATCATGTCTATGCTCAACGCAAACACCAATCTCGGTGGTAGAGGGACTGTGCGATGCTTGATCATATCAACCTTGGAAACACTTCCAACATATATCGTCAGCTCACCTTTAGCTAGTCTTCGTTTATTCCGTAGCTTTTATTTCGAGTTACTAACACTTAGCAACCGAACCAGTATCCAATACCCTGGTGCTACTAGGAGTACTAGTAAAGTACACATTAACATAATGTATATCCAATATACTTCTATCGACCTTGCCAGCCTTCTCATCTACCAAGTATCTAGGGTAATGCTGCTCCAGTGGTTGTTCCCCTTATTACAGAAGCACTTAGTCTCGGGTTTGGGTTCAACCTTGGGTTTCTTCACTTGAGCAGCAGCTGAATTTCCGTTTCATGAAGTATCCCTTTGTTCCCTTGCCCTTCTTGAAACTAGTGGTTTCACCAACCATCAACAATTGATGCTCCTTCTTGATTTCTACTGTCGCGGTGTCAAACATCATGAATATTTCAAGGATCATCATATCTATCCCTGATATGTTATAGTTCATCACGAAGCTCTAGCAGCTTGGTGGCAATGACTTTGGAGAAACATCACTATCTCATTTGGAAGATCAACTCCTACTCGATTCAAGTGATTGTTGCACTCAGACAATCTGAGCACAAGCTCAACGATTGAGCTTTTCTCCCTTAGTTTGTAGGCTAAGAAAATTGTCGGAGGTCTCATACCTCTTGACGCGGGCACGAGCCTGAAATCCCAATTTTAGCCCTCGAAACATCTCATATGTTCCGCGACGTTTCGAAAACGTCTTTGGTGCCTCTACTTAAACCATTTAACTGAACTATCACGTAGTTATCAAAACGTGTATGTTCGATGTTCGAAACATCCACAAACGACGTTTGGGGTTCAGCACACTAAGCAGTGCATTAAGGACATAAGCGTTCTAGTGTCCGCATAATCGCTACTGTCAACTTTCAACTATATTTTCTCTAGGAACATAACTAAAACAGTAGAACTATAGCGTGAACTACGACATAATTTGCAAAAGGTCTTTTGACTATGTTCAGGACAATTAAGTTCATCTTATGAACTCCCACTTAGATAGACATCCCTCTGGTCATCTAAGTGATCACATGATCTGAGTCAACTAGGCCGTGTCCGATCATCACGTGAGACGGACTAGTCATCATCGGTGAACATCTTCATGTTGATCGGATCTACTATACGACTCATGCTCGACCTTTCGGTCTCCGTGTTCTGAGGCCATGTCTGCACATACTAGGCTCGTCAAGTTAACCCTAAGTGTTTTCGCTGTGTAAAACTGTCTTACACCCGTTGTATGTGAACGTAAGAATCCATCACACCCGATCATCACGTGGTGCTTAGAAGCGACGAACTGTAGCAATGGTGCACAGTTAGGGGAGAACACTTCTTGAAATTTTGTAAGGGATCATCTTATTTACTACCATCGTCCTAAGTAAACAAGATGCATAAACATGATAAACATCACATGCAATCAAATAGTGACATGATATGGCCAATATCATTTTGCTCCTTTTGATCTTCATCTTCGGGGATCCATGATCATCATGGTCACCGGCACGACACCATGATCTCCATCATCATGATCTCCATCATCGTGTCTTCATGAAGTTGTCACGCCAATGACTACTTCTACTTCTATGACTAACGCGTTTAGCAATAAAGTAAAGTAGTTTACATGGCGTTCTTCAATGACACGCAGGTCATACAATAAATAAAGACAACTCCTATGGCTCCTGCCGGTTGTCATACTCATCGACATGCAAGTCGTGAATCCTATTACAAGAACATGATCAATCTCATACATCACATATCATTCATCACATTCTTCTTGGCCATATCACATCACATAGCATACCCTGCAAAAACAAGTTAGACGTCCTCTAATTGTTGTTGCATGTTTTACGTGGCTGCTATGGGTTTCTAGCAAGAACGTTTCTTACCTACGCAAGACCACAACGTGATATGCCAATTGCTATTTACCCTTCATAAGGACCCTTTTCATCGAATCCGTTCCGACTAAAGTGGGAGAGACTGGCACCCGCTAGCCACCGTATGCACCAAGTGCATGTCAATCGGTGGAACCTGTCTCACGTAAGAGTACGTGTAAGGTCGGTCCGGGCCGCTTCATCCCACAATACTGTCGAAACAAGATTGGACTAGTAACGGTAAGCATATTGAACAACATCAACGCCCACAACTACTTTGTGTTCTACTCGTGCAAAGAATCTACGCAATAGACCTAGCTCATGATGCCACTGTTGGGGAACGTAGCAGAAATTCAAAATTTTCCTACGTGTCACCAAGATCTATCTATGGAGAGACCAGCAACGAGTAGAAAGAGAGTGCATCTACATACCCTTGTAGATCGCTAAGCGGAAGCGTTCAAGTGAACGGGGTTGATGGAGTCGTACTCGTCGTGATTCAAATCACCGATGATCCTAGTGCCGAACGGACGGCACCTCCGCGTTCAACACACGTACATCCCAGTGACGTCTCCCACGCCTTGATCCAGCAAGGAGAGAGGGAGAGGTTGAGGAAGACTCCATCCAACAGCAGCACAACGGCGTGGTGGTGGTGGAGGAGCGTGGCAATCCAGCAGGGCTTCGCCAAGCACCATGGGAGAGGAGGAGTAGGGAGAGAGGTAGGGCTGTGCCAGAACTTCGTGTATAGCTCCCATGCGCCTCCCCACTATATATAGGGGTGGAGGGGCTGGTTTCTTGCCCTCCAAGTCCATTGGGGCGTTGGCCAAGGTGGGAGGAAAGAAATCTCATTATTTCCTTCCCCACCGATTGTTATCCCCCCTTTTTAGGGATCTTGATCTTATCCCTTCGGGATATGATCTTATTCCTTCTAAGGGGGGATCTTGGTGCGCCTTGACCAGGGGTGTGGGGCCTTGCCCCCACTACCCACGTCCATGTGGGCCCCCCCATGCAGGTGGGCCCCACTCCGGAACCTTCTAGAACCTTCCCGGTACAATACCGAAAAATCCCGAACATTTTCCGGTGGCCAAAATAGGACTTCCCATATATAAATCTTTACCTCCGGACCATTCCGGAACTCCTCGTGACGTCCGGGATCTCATCCAGGACTCCGAACAACATTCGGTAACCACATACAAACTTCCTTTATAACCCTAGCGTCATCGAACCTTAAGTGTGTAGACCCTACGGGTTCGGGAGACATGTAGACATGACCGAGACGTTCTCCGGTCAATAACCAACAGCGGGATCTGGATACCCATGATGGCTCCCACATGTTCCACGATGATCTCATCGGATGAACCACGATGTCAAGGACTTAATCAATCCCGTATTCAATTCCCTTTGTCTATCGGTATGTTACTTGCCCGAGATTCGATCATCGGTATCCAATACCTTGTTCAATCTCGTTACCGGCAAGTCACTTTACTCGTTCCATAACACATCATCCCGTGATCAACTCCTTGGTCACATTGCGCATATGATGATGTCCTACCGAGTGGGCCCAGAGATAACTCTCCGTTTACACGGAGTGACAAATCCCAGTCTCGATCCGCATAAAACAATAGATACTTTCGGAGATACCTGTAGTGCACCTTTATAGTCACCCAGTTACGTTGTGACGTTTGATACACCCAAAGCACTCCTACGGTATCCAGGAGTTACACGCTCTCATGGTCGAAGGAAGAGATACTTGACATTGGCAAAGCTCTAGCAAATGAACTACACGATCTTTTGTGCTAGTCTTAGGATTGGGTCTTGTCCATCACATCATTCTCCTAATGATGTGATCCCGTTATCAACGACATCCAATGCCCATAGCCAGGAAACCATGACTATCTGTTGATCACAACGAGCTAGTCAACTAGAGGCTCACTAGGGACATATTGTGGTCTATGTATTCACACGTGTATTACGATTTCCGGATAATACAGTTATAGCATGAATAAAAGACAATTATCATTAACAAGGAAATATAATAATAATACTTTTATTATTGCCTCTAGGGCATATTCACACGTGTATTTCGAGTTAGCTTTTATTTCCGGATAATACAGTTATATAATAATAATACGTTAGCTAGTCTCCGTTTATTCCGTAGCTTTTATTTCGAGTTACTAACACTTAGCAACCGAACCGGTATCCAATATCCTGGTGCTACTAGGAGTACTAGTAAAGTACACATTAACATAATGTATATCCAATATACTTCTATCGACCTTGCCAGCCTTCTCATCTACCAAGTATCTAGGGTAATGCTGCTCCAGTGGTTGTTCCCCTTATTACAGAAGCACTTAGTCTCGGGTTTGGGTTCAACCTTGGGTTTCTTCACTAGAGCAGCAGCTGAATTGCCGTTTCATGAAGTATCCCTTTGTTCCCTTGCCCTTCTTGAAACTAGTGGTTTCACCAACCATCAACAATTGATGCTCCTTCTTGATTTCTACTTTCGCGGTGTCAAACATCATGAATATTTCAAGGATCATCATATCTATCCTTGATATGTTATAGTTAATCACGAAGCTCTAGCAGCTTGGTGGCAATGACTTTGGGGAAACATCACTATCTCATCTGGAGGATCAACTCCCACTCGATTCAAGTGATTGTTGTGCTCAGACAATCTGAGCACAAGCTCAATGATTGAGCTTTTCTCCCTTAGTTTGCAGGCTAAGAAAATCGTCGGAGGTGTTATACCTCTTGACGTGGGCACGAGCCTGAAATCCCAATTTCAGCCCTCGAAACATCTCATATGTTCCGCGACGTTTCGAAAACGTCTTTGGTGCCTCTACTCAAACCATTTAATTGAACTATCACGTAGTTATCAAAACGTGTATGTCCGATGTTCGCAACATCGACAAACGACGTTGGGGTTCAGCACACTGAGCGGTGCATTAAGGACATAAGCTTTCTACTGATCGCATAATCGCTACTATCAACTTTCAACTATATTTTCTCTAGGAACATATCTAAACAGTGGAACTAAAGCGCGAGCTTACGACATAATTTGCAAAAGGTCTTTTGACTATGTTCAGGATAATTAAGTTCATCTTATGAACTCCCACTCAGATAGACATCCCTCTGGTCATCTAAGTGATTACATGATCCGAGTCAACTAGGCCGTGTCCGATCATCACGTGAGACGGACTAGTCATCATCGGTGAACATCTTCATGTTGATCGTATCTGCTATACGACTCATGCTCGACCTTTCGGTCTCCGTGTTCCGAGGCCATGTCTGCACATGCTAGGCTCGTCAAGTTAACCCTAAGTGTTTTCGCTGTGTAAAACTGTCTTACACCCGTTGTATGTGAACGTAAGAATCCATCACACCCGATCATCACGTGGTGCTTAGAAGCGACAAACTGTAGCAACGGTGCACAGTTAGGGGAGAACACTTCTTGAAATTTTGTAAGGGATCATCTTATTTACTACCGTCATCCTAAGTAAACAAGATGCATAAACATGATAAACATCACATGCAATCAAATAGTGACATGATATGGCCAATATCATTTTGCTCCTTTTGATCTTCATCTTCGGGGCTCCATGATCATCATCGTCACCGGCACGACACCATGATCTCCATCATCATGATCTCCATCATCGTGTCTTCATGAAGTTGTCACGCCAACGACTACTTCTACTTCTATGACTAACGCGTTTAGCAATAAAGTAAAGTAGTTTACATGGCGTTCTTCAATGACACGCAGGTCATACAATAAATAAAGACAACTCCTATGGCTCCTACCGGTTGTCATACTCATCGACATGCAAGTCGTGAATCCTATTACAAGAACATGATCAATCTCATACATCACATATCATTCATCACATTCTTCTTGGCCATATCACATCACATAGCATACCCTGCAAAAACAAGTTAGACATCCTCTAATTGTTGTTGCATGTTTTACGTGGCTGCTATGGGTTTCTAGCAAGAACGTTTCTTACCTACGCAAGACCACAACGTGATATGCCAATTGCTATTTACCCTTCATAAGGACCCTTTTCATCGAATCCGTTCCGACTAAAGTGGGAGAGACTGGCACCCGCTAGCCACCTTATGCACCAAGTGCATGTCAATCGGTGGAACCTGTCTCACGTAAGAGTACGTGTAAGGTCGGTCCGGGCCGCTTCATCCCACAATACCGTCGAAACAAGATTGGACTAGTAACGGTAAGCATATTGAACAACATCAACGCCCACAACTACTTTGTGTTCTACTCGTGCAAAGAATCTACGCAATAGACCTAGCTCATGATGCCACTGTTGGGGAACGTAGCAGAAATTCAAAATTTTCCTACGTATCACCAAGATCTATCTATGGAGAAACCAGCAACAAGTAGAAAGGAGAGTGCATCTACATACCCTTGTAGATCGCTAAGCGGAAGCGTTCAAGAGAACGGGGTTGAAGGAGTCGTACTCGTCGTGATCCAAATCACCGGAGATCCTAGTGCCGAACGGACGGCACCTCCGCGTTCAACACACGTACAGCCCGGTGACATCTCCCATGCCTTGATCCAGCAAGGAGAGAGGGAGAGGTTGAGGAAGACTCCATCCAGCAGCAGCACGACGGCGTGGTGGTGGTGGAGGAGCGTGGCAATCCTGCAGGGCTTCGCCAAGCACCGCGGGAGAGGAGGAGGACTTGGGAGAGGGGGAGGGCTGCGCCAGAACTTCGTGTGTAGCTCCCATGCGTCTCCCCACTATATATAGGGGTGGAGGGGCTGGTTTCTTGCCCTCCAAGTCCATTGGGGCGTTGGCAAAGGTGGGAGGAAAGAAATCCCGTCATTTCCTTCCCCACCGATTGCTATCCCCCCTTTTTAGGGATCTTGATCTTATCCCTTTGGGATATGATCTTATTCCTTCTAAGGGGGGATCTTGGTGCGCCTTGACCAGGGGTGTGGGGCCTTTCCCCCACTACCCACGTTCATGTGGGTCCCCCCATGCAGGTGGGCCCCACTCCGGAACCTTCTAGAACCTTCCCGGTACAATACCGAAAAATCCCGAACATTTTCCAGTGGCCAAAATAGGACTTCCCATATATAAATCTTTACCTCCGGGCCATTCCGGAACTCCTCGTGACGTCCGGGATCTCATCCGGGACTCCGAACAACATTCGGTAACCACATACAAACTTCCTTTATAACCCTAGCGTCATCGAACCTTAAGTGTGTAGACCCTACGGGTTCGGGAGACATGTAGACATGACCGAGACGTTCTCCGGTCAATAACCAACAGCGGGATCTGGATACCCATGATGGATCCCACATGTTCCACGATGATCTCATCGGATGAACCACGATGTCAAGGACTTAATCAATCCCGTATTCAATTCCCTTTGTCTATCGGTATGTTACTTGCCCGAGATTCAATCGTCGGTATCCAATACCTTGTTCAATCTCGTTACCGGCAAGTCACTTTACTCGTTCCGTAACACATCATCCCGTGATCAACTCCTTGGTCACATTGCGCATATGATGATGTCCTACCGAGTGGGCCTAGAGATACCTCTCCGTTTACACGGAGTGACAAATCCCAGTCTCGATCCGCATAAAACAATAGATACTTTCGAAGATACCTGTAGTGCACCTTTATAGTCACCCAGTTACGTTGTGACGTTTGATACACCCAAAGCACTCCTACGGTATCCAGGAGTTACACGCTCTCATGGTCGAAGGAAGAGATACTTGACATTGGCAAAGCTCTAGCAAATGAACTACACAATCTTTTGTGCTAGTCTTAGGATTGGGTCTTGTCCATCACATCATTCTCCTAATGATGTGATCCCGTTATCAACGACATCCAATGTCCATAGCCAGGAAACCATGACTATCTGTTGATCACAACGAGCTAGTCAACTAGAGGCTCACTAGGGACATTTGTGGTCTATGTATTCACACGTGTATTACGATTTCCGGATAATACAGTTATAGCATGAATAAAAGACAATTATCATGAACAAGGAAATATAATAATAATACTTTTATTATTGCCTCTAGGGCATATTTCCAACACATGACCCATCCGTTAGCTTAGCATAATGATCATTATTTTCTAACCTTCACAGATGATTTGAGCAGATATGGGTATATCTACTTAATGAAACATAAGTCTGAAAAATTAGAAAAGTTCAAAAAAAATTCAGAGTGAAGTGGAAAATCATCGTAACAAGAAAATAAATTTTCTATGATCTGATCATGGAGGCGAATATTTGAGTTATGAGTTTGGTCTTCATTTGAAACAATGTGGAATAGTTTCGTAACTCACGCCACCTGGAACACCATAGCGTAATGGTGTGTCCGAACGTCGTAACCGTACTTTATTAGATATGGTGCAATCTATGATGTCTCTTACTCATATACCACTATCGTTTTGGGGTTATGCTTTAGAGACGGCTGCATTCATGTTAAATAGGCCACCATCTAAATCTGTTGAGACGCCACCATATGAACTATTATTTGGGAAGAAACCTAAGCTGTCATTTCTTAAAGTTTGGAGTTGCGATGCTTATGTGAAAAAGCTTCAACCTGATAAGCTCAATCCAAAATCAGAGATATGTGTTTTCATAGGATACCCAAAAGAAACTGTTGGGTACACCTTTTATCACAGATCCAAAGGTAAGATATTCGTTGCTAAGAATGGATCCTTTCTAGAGAAGGAATTTCTCTCGAAAGAAGTGAGTGGGAGGAAAGTAGAACTTGATGAGATAGTTGTACCTTCTCTCGAATTCGAAAGTAGTTCATCACAAAAATCAGTTCCAGTGATGCCTACACCAATTAGTGAGGAAGCTAATGATGATGATCATGAAACTTCAGATCAAGTTACTACCGAACCTCGTAGGTCAATGAGAGTATGTTCCGCACCAGAGTGGTACTTCTGGAAGTCATGTTACTAGACCACGATGAACCTACGAACTATGAGGAAGCGATGATGAGCCCAGATTCCGCAAAATGGCTTGAGGCCATGAAATCTAAGATGGGATCCATGTATGAGAAAAAAGTGTGGACTTTGGTTGACTTGCCCGATGACCGGCAAGCCATAGAGAATTAATGGATCTTCAAGAAGAAGACTGACTCCGACAGTAATGTTACTGTCTACAAATCTCAACTTTTTGCAAAAGGTTTTTGACAAGTTCAAGGAGTTGACTACAATGAGACCTTCTCACCCGTAGCGATGCTTAAGTTTGTCCGAATCATGCTGGCAATTGCCGCATTTTATGATTATGAAATTTGGCAAATGGATGTCAAAACTGCATTCCTTAATGGATTTCTTAAAGAAGAGTTGTATATGATGCAAATAGAAGGTTTTGTCGATCCTAAAGGTGCTAACAAAGTGTGCAAGCTCCAGCGATCCATTTATGGACTGGTGCAAGCATCTCGGAGTTGGAATATACGCTTTAATAGTGTGATCAAAGCATGTGGTTTTATACAGACTTTTGGAGAAGCCTGTATTTACAAGAAAGTGAGTGGGAGCTCCGTAGCATTTCTAATATTATATGTTGATGACATATTATTGATTGGAAGTAACACCGAATATCTAGATAGCATAAAAGGCTACTTGAATAAGAATTTTTCAATGAAAGACCTCGGTGAAGCTGCTTATATATTGGGCATCAAGATCTATAGAGATAGATCAAGATGCTTAATTTGACTTTCACAAAGCACATACCTTGATAAAGTTTTGAATAAGTTCAAAATGGACCAATCAAAGAAAGGGTTCTTGCCTATGTTACAAGGTGTGAAGTTGAGTCGGACTCAATGCCCGACCACTCCAGAAGATAGAGAGAAAATGAAAGTCATTCCCTATGCCTCAGCCATAGGTTCTATCATGTATGCGATGCTGTGTACCAGACCTGATGTGTGCCTTGCTATAAGTTTAGCAAGGAGGTACCAATGTATCTAGGAGTGGATCACTAGACAGCGGTCAAGAACATCCTGAAATACCTAAAAAGGACAAAGGATATGTTTCTCGTTTATGGAGGTGACAAAGAGCTTGTCGTAAATGGTTACTTCAATGCAAGCTTTGACACTGATCCGGATGACTATAAGTAGCAATCCGGACACGTATTTATATTGAATGGTGGCGATGTTAGTTGCTGCAGTTCCAAGCAGAGCATCATGGCGGGATCTACGTGTGAAGCGGAGTACATAGCTGCTTCGGAAGCAGCAAATGAAGGATTCTGGATGAATGAGTTCATATTCGATCTAGGTGTAATACCTAGTGCATTGGGTCCAATGAATATCTATTGTGACAATACTGGAGCAATTGCCTTAGCAAATGAATCCAGATTTCACAAGAGAACCAAACACATCAAGAGACGCTTCAACTCCATCCGCGATCAAGTCAAGGAGGGAGACATAGAGATTTGCAAAATGCACATGGATCTAAATGTTGCAGACCCATTGACTAAGCCTCTTCCACGAGCAAAACATGATCAGCACCAAGACTCCATGGGCGTTATAATCATTACTATGTAATCTAGATTATTGACTCTAGTGCAAGTGGGAGACTGAATGAAATATGCCCTAGAGGCAACAATAAAGTTGTTATTTATATTTCCTTATACCATGATAAATGTTTATTATTCATGCTACAATTGTAACAACCAGAAACATAGTACATGTGTGAATACATAGACAAAACAGAGTGTCCCTAGTATGCCTCTACTTAACTAGCTCGTTAATCAAAGATGGTTATGTTTCCTCACCATAAACATGTGTTGTTGATACATCTCCAACGTATCTATAATTTTTGATTGTTCCATGCTATTTTATTATCAATCTTGGATGCTTTATAATCATTTTATAGTCATTTTATATCATTTTTGGTACTAACCTATTAACATAGTGCCCAGTGCTAGTTCCTATTTTTTCCATGTTTTTTATATCACAGGAAATCAATATCAAACGGAGTCCAAATGGCACGAAACTTTATGATGAATTTTTATGGGCCAAAAGGAAGCAGATGGGTCTTAGTTCCACCTGGAGCGAGTCCCGAGGAGGGGACAACCCACCATGGCGCGCCAGGAGGCCCTGGCGCGCCCTGGTGGGTTGTGCCCACCTCGATGTTGGGGAACGTAGCAACAATTCAAAAAAAATCCTATGTGTCACCAAGATCAATCTTGGAGATGCTAGCAACGAGAGAGAGAGAGAGGGAGTGCATCTTCATACCCTTGAAGATCGCTAAGCAGAAGCGTTACAAGAACGCGGTTGATGGAGTCGTACTCGCGGCGATTCAAATCGCGGAAGATCCGATCTAGCGCCAAACAGACGGCGCCTCCGCGTTCAACACATGTACATCCCGGGGACGTCTCCTACTTCTTGATCTAGCAAGGGGAGAGGAGAAGTTGAGGGAGAGCTCCGGCAGCACGACGGTGTGGTGGTGGAGCTTGTAGTTCTCCGGCAGGGCTTCGCCAAGCACTACGGAGGAGGAGGAGGTGTTGGAGAGGGGGAGGGCTGCGCCAGGGGAAGGGTGCGGCTGCCCTTCCACCCTCCCCCTCTATTTATAGGGTGAAGGGAGAGGGGGCCGGCCCCCTTAGATGCATCTAGAGAGGGGGCGGCGGCCAAGGGGGGGGAACTTGCCCCCCCAAGTTAGGTGGGAGGCGCCCCCACCCCCTAGGGTTTTCAACCCTAGGTGCCTTGGGCCCTTGGGGGCACACCAGCCCACTAGGGGCCGGTTCCCACCCTTGTTTAGCCCACTTGGCCCACCGAGGCAGGTGGCCCCACCCGGTGGACCCCCGGACACCTTTCGGTGGTCCCGGTACAATACCGATAACCCCGAAATTATTCCGACAACTGAATTTGGACTTCCCATATATAAATCTTCACCTCCGGACCATTTCGGAACTCCTTGTGATGTCCGGGATCTCATCTGGGACTCCGAACAACCTTCGGTAACCAAATACTATTTCCCATAACAACTCTAGCGTCACCGAACCTTAAGTGTGTAGACCCTACGGGTTCGGGAACCATGCAGACATGACCGAGACATCTCTCCGGCCAATAACCAACAGCGGGATCTCGATACCCATCTTGGCTCCCACATGTTCCATGATGATCTCATCGTATGAACCACGATGTCGAGGATTCAATCAATCCCGTATGCAATTCCCTTTGTCTATCGGTATGTTACTTGCCTGAGATTCGATCGTCGGTATCTCTATACCTCGTTCAATCTCGTTACCGGAAAGTCTCTTTACTCATTCCATAATGCATGATCTCGTGGCTAACTCCTTAGTCACATTGAGCTCGTTATGATGATGCATTACTGAGTGGGCCCAGAGATACCTCTCCGTCATACTGAGTGACAAATCCTAGTCTCGATTCGTGCCAACCCAACAGATACTTTAGGAGATACCTGTAGTGCACCTTTATAGCCACCCAGTTACATTGTGAAGTTTGGCACACCCAAAGCATTCCTACGGTATCCGAGAGTTGCACAATCTCATGGTCTAAGGAAATGATATTTGACATTAGAAAAGCTTTAGCAAACGAACTATATGATCTTGTGCTACGCTTAGGATTGGGTCTTGTCCATCACATCATTCTCCTAATGATGTGATCCCGTTATCAACGACATCCAATGTCCATGGTCAGGAAACCATGACCATCTATTGATCAACGAGCTAGTTAACTAGAGGCTTACTAGGGACATATTATGATCTATGTATTCACACATGTATTACGGTTTCCGGTTAATACAATTATAGCATGAACAATAGAAAATTATCATGAACAAGGAAATATAATAATAAGCACTTTATTATTGGCTATAGGGCATATTTCCAAGAGTCTCGCACTTGCACTAGAGTCAATAATCTAGTTACATTGTGATGAATCGAACACCCATAGAGCTCTTGTGTTGATCATGTTTTGCTCGCAGAAGAGGTTTAGTCAACGGATCTACGACATTCAGATACGTATGCACTTTACAAATATCCATGTCTCCATCTTGAATATATTCACAAATGGAGTTGAAGCGATGCTTGATATGCCTAGTCTTCTTGTGAAACCTGGGCTCCTTGGCAAGGGTAATAGCTCCAGTGTTGTCACAGAAGAGAGTCATTGGGCCCGACGCATTAGGAATAACTCCTAGGTCAGTGATGAACTCCTTCATCCAAACTGCTTCATGTGCTGCCTCCGAGGCTGCTATGTACTCCTCTTCACATGTAGATCCCGCCATGATGCTTTGCTTGCAACCGCACCAGCTGACTGCCCCACCATTCAAAATGTACATGTATCCAGTTTGTGACTTGGAGTCATCCAGATCTGTGTCGAAGCTAGCATCGACGTAACCCTTTATGACGAGCTCTTCATCACCTTCATAAACAAGAAACATATCCTTAGTCCTTTTCACGTACTTTAGGATATTCTTGACTATTGTCCAATGTTCCATGCCGGGATTACTTTGATACCTTCCTACCAACTTACGGCAAGGTTCACATCAGGTCTAGTGCACATCATGGAAGACATAATAGACCCTATGGTTGAGGCATAGGGGATGACACTCATATTTTCTCTATGTTTTGCCGAGGTCGGGCATTGAGCCGTGCTCAATTTCACACCTTGCAATACAGGAAAGAACCCCTTCTTGGACTGATCCATATTGAACTTCTTCAATATCTTATCAAGGTATGTGCTTTGTGAAAGACCAATGAGGCGTCTCGGTCTATCTCTATAGATCTTGATGCCTAATATGTAAGCAGCTTCTCCAATGTCCTTCATTGAAAAACACTTATTCAAGTAGGCCTTTATGCTTTCCAAAACTTCTATATCATTTCCCATCAATAGTATGTCATCCACATATAATATGAGAAATGCTACAGAGCTCCCACTCACTTTCTTGTAAACACAGGCTTCTCCATAAGCCTGCGTAAACCCAAACGCTTTGATCATCTCATCAAAGCGAATGTTCCAACTCTGAGATGCTTGCACCAGCCCATAGATTGAGCATTGGAGCTTGCATATGATAACCCACAAGTAAGAGTGTCGAACCCAACGAGGAGCTAAAGGTAGAACAAATATTCCCTCAAGTTCTATCGACCACCGATACAACTCTACACACGCTTGACGTTCGCTTTACCTAGAACAAGTATGAAACTATAAGTAGTTTGTAGGTGTTGTTGGATAAGTTTGCAAGATAATAAAGATTACGTAAATAAAAAGTAGGGTCTGTTTAGATAAAGGAAAAACTAAGTTACTTTTAGTAAAGAGTTTTTTGTTACGTGAAAGTTATTTGTCCCTAGGCAATCGATAACTAGACCGGTAATCATTATTGCAATTTTATATGAGGGGGAGGCATAGGCTAACATACTTTCTCTACTTGAATCATATGCACTTATTATTGGAACTCTAGCAAGCATCCACAACTACTAAAGATCATTAAGGTAAAACCCAACCATAGCATTAAAGTATCAAGTCCTCATTATCCCATACGCAAACAACCTACTTACTTGGGTCTGTGTTTTGTCACTCACGCCACCCACCATAAGCAAATCATGAACATATTGCAAACCCTACAACGGGAATCCCTCACGCTTGCGCGACACGGAGAGCACCATAGGACAACACCAATAATAAAAGATGCAACTCAAACCAATCACGATCATCAAATAACCTATAGGGAAAAATGGATCTACTCAAACATCATAGGATAGCCATACATCATTGGGAAATAATATATAGCATTGAGCACCATGTTTAAGTAGATATTACATCTGGTAAAAGAGGGGTTACACCGCTGCATAGAGGGGGGAAGAGTTGGTGATGATGACGGTGAAGTTGTTGGTGAAGATTGCGGTCATGATGATGGCCCCCGGTGGCACTCCGGCGCCACCGGAAGCGAGGGGGAGAGAGCCCCCCTTCTTCTTATTCTTCCTTGACCTCCTCCCTAGATGGGAGAAGGGTTTCCCCTCTGGTCCATGGCCTCCATGGTGGCGGATGCTACCTCTTGAGCACTTGCGTTGGTTTTCCCTTGAAGAGGAAAGGGTGGTGCAGCAAAGTAGCGTAAGTATTTCCCTCAGTTTTTTAGAACCAAGGTATCAATCCAGTAGGAGGCTACGCGCGAGTCCCTCGCACCTACACAAAACAAATAAATCCTCACAACCAACGCGATAAGGGGTTGTCAATCCCTACACGGTCACTTACGAGAGTGAGATCTGATAGATATGATAACATAATATTTTTGGTATTTTTATGGTAAAGATACAAAGAAAATAAAAGCAAAGAAAATAACTAAGTGTTGGAAGATTAATATGATGAAGATAGACCCGGGGGCCATAGGTTTCACTAGTGGCTTCTCTCAAGAGAATAAGTATTTTACGGTGGGTGAACAAATTACTGTTGAGCAATTGACAGAATTAAGCATAGTTATGAGAATATCTAGGTATGATCATGTATATAGGCATCACGTTCGAGACAAGTAGACCGACTCCTGCCTGCATCTACTACTATTACTCCACAAATCAACCGCTATCCAGCATGCATCTAGAGTATTAAGTTCATAAGAACAGAGTAACGCCTTAAGCAAGATGACATGATGTAGAGGGATAAACTCATGCAATATGATGAAAACCCCATCTTGTTATCCTTGATGGCAACAATACAATACGTCCCTTGTTGCCCATACTGTCACTGGGAAAGGACACCGCAAGATTGAACCCAAAGCTAAGCACTTCTCCCATTGCAAGAAAGATCAATCTAGTAGGCCAAACCAAACTGATAATTCGAAGAGACTTGCAAAGATAACCAATCATACATAAAAGAATTCAGAGAAGATTCAAATATTGTTCATAGATAAACTTGATCATAAACCCACAATTCATCTTTCTCAACCAAACACACCGCAAAAGAAGATTACATTGAATAGATCTCCACAATAGAGGGGGAGAACATTGTATTGAGATCCAAAAAGAGAGAAGAAGCCATCTAGCTAATAACTATGGACCCGAAGGTCTGAGGTAAACTACTCACACTTCATCAGAGAGGCTATTGTGTTGATGTAGAAGCCCTCCGTGATCGATGCCCCCTCCGGAGGAACTCCGGAACAGGCCCCAAGATGGGATCTCGTGGATACAGAAAGTTACGACAGCGGAATTAGGGTTTTGGCTCCGTATCTGATCGTTTGGGGGTACATAGGTATATATAGGAGGAAGAAGTACGTCGGTGGAGCAACAGGGGGGCCATGAGGGTGGAG